>NW_027017364.1:0-121387 GCF_036013445.1 Caloenas nicobarica
CAGTAGAGCCCAGTAGAGCCGGACAGAGCCCGACAGAGCCCGACAGAGCTCGACAGGGCCCGACAGGGCCCGACAGGCCCAGTAGAGCCCGACAGAGCCCGACAGGGCCCGACAGAGCCCGACAAGCCCGACAGGCCCGACAGAGCCCGACAGAGCCCGACAGGGCCCAGTAGAGCCAGAAGCCCGACAGAGCCCGACAGAGCCCGACAGAGCTCGACAGGAGCCCGACAGGGCCCGACAGGGCCCGACAGAGCCCGACAGAGCCCGACAGGGCCCGACAGAGCCCGACAGAGCCCGACAGGGGCCCGACAGAGCCCGACAGAGCCCGACAGGCCCAGTAGAGCCCGACAGAGCCCGACAGAGCCCGACAGAGCCCGACAGAGCCCCACAGGCCCGACAGAGCCCGACAGAGCCCGACAGGGCCCGACAGGGCCCGACAGAGCCCGACAGAGCCCGACAGAGCCCGACAGAGCCCGAGAGCAGAGCCCGACAGAGCCCGACAGAGCCCGACAGAGCCCAGTAGAGCCCGACAGAGCCCGACAGAACCGACAGAGCCCGACAGAGCCCGACAGAGCCCGACAGAGCCCGACAGGGCCCGACAGAGGCCCGACAGAGCCCGACAGACGGCCCGACAGAGCCCGACAGGCCCGACAGAGCCCGACAGAGCCCGACAGAGCCCGACAGAGCCCGACAGAGCCCGGAGGCCCGACAGGCCACAGGCCCGACAGAGCCCGACAGAGCCCGACAGAGCCCGACAGAGCCCGACAGAGGCCCGACAGAGCCCAGTAGAGCCCGACAGAGCCCGACAGAGCCCGACAGAGCCCGACGAGCCCACAGAGCCCGACAGGGCCCGACAGAGCCCGACAGAGCCCGACAGAGCCCGACAGAGCCAGACAGAGCCCGACAGGGCCCGACAGGGCCCAGTAGAAGCCAAGAGGCCCGACAGAGCCCGACAGAGCCCGACAGAGCCCGACAGGGCCCGCACGACAGGGCCAGGCCCGACAGAGCCCGACAGAGCCCGACAGAGCCCGACAGAGCCCGACAGGCCCACAGGCCCAGAGAGCCCGACAGAGCCCGACAGAGCCCGACAGGAGCCGACAGAGCCCGACAGGGCCCGACAGGGCCCAGAGAGCCGACAAGAGCCCGACAGAGCCCGACAGAGCCCGCAGGCCCGACAGGGCCGAGAGCCCGACAGGAGCCGCACAGAGCCCGACAGAGCCCAGTAGAGCCCAGTAGAGCCCGACAGAGCCCGACAGAGCCCCGACAGAGCCCGACAGAGCCCGACAGGGCCCAGAGAGCCCGACAGAGCCCGACAGAGCCCGACAGAGCCCGACAGGGCCCGACAGGGGCCCAGTAGAGCCCGACAGAGCCCCACAGAGCCCGACAGAAACCGACAGGGCCCAGTAGAGCCCGACAGAGCCCGACAGGGCCCGACAGAGCCCGACAGAGCCCGACAGAGCCCTACAGCGCCCGACAGGGCCCAGTAGAGCCCGACAGAGCCCGACAGAGCCCGACAGAGCCCGACAGGGCCCGACAGAGCCCGACAGAGCCCGACAGGGCCCGACAGGGCCCAGTAGAGCCCGACAGAGCCCAACAGGGCCCGACAGAGCCCGACAGAGCCCGACAGAGCCCGACAGGGCCCAGTAGAGCCCGACAGAGCCCGACAGAGCCCGACAGAGCCCGACAGGGCCCGACAGAGCCCGACAGAGCCCGACAGGGCCCAGTAGAGCCCGACAGAGCCCGACAGAGCAGGACAGAGCCCGACAGACCCGACAGAGGCCGACAGGGCCCGACAGGGCCCGACAGGGCGCGACAGAGCCCGACAGGGCCCGACAGAGCCCAGTAGAGCCCGACAGAGCCCGACAGGGACCGACAGAGCCCGACAGGGCCCAGTAGAGCCCGACAAAGCCCAATAGAGCCCGACAGGGCCCGACAGGGCCCGACAGGGCCCAGTAGAGCCCGACAGAGCCCGACAGAGCCCAGTAGAGCCCAGTAGAGCCCGACAGAGCCCGACAGAGCCCGACAGAGCCCGACAGGGCCCGACAGAGCCCGACAGAGCCCGACAGAGCCCGACAGGGCCCAGTAGAGCCCGACAGAGCCCGACAGAGCCCAGTAGAGCCCAGTAGAGCCCGACAGGGCCCGACAGGGCCCGACAGGGCCCAGTAGAGCCCGACAGAGCCCGACAGAGCCCAGTAGAGCCCAGTACAGCCCGACAGGGCCCGACAGGGCCCGACAGGGCCCATTAGAGCCCGACAGAGCCCGACAGAGCCTGACAGAGCCCGACAGGGCCCGACAGGGCCCGACAGAGCCCGACAGAGCCCGACAGAGCCTGACAGAGCCCGACAGAGCCCGACAGGGCCCGACAGAGGCCGACAGAGCCCGACAGGGCACGACAGAGCCCGACAGAGCCCGACAGGGCCCAGTAGAGCCCGATAGAGCCCGACAGAGCCCGACAGAGCCCAGTAGAGCCCGACAGAGCCCGACAGAGCCCGACAGAGCCCGACAGGGCCCGACAGAGCCCGACAGGGCCCGACAGGGCCCGACAGAGCCCGACAGAGCCCGACAGGGCCCGACAGAGCCCGACAGGGCCCAGTAGAGCCCGACAGAGCCCGATAGAGCCCGACAGGGCCCGACAGGGCCCAGTAGAGCCCGACAGAGCCCGACAGAGCCCAGTAGAGCCTAGTAGAGCCCGACACAGCCCGACAGAGCCCGACAGAGCCCGACAGGGCCCGACAGAGCCCGACAGAGCCCGACAGGGCCCGACAAGGCCCAGTAGAGACCGAAAGAGCCCGACAGAGCCCAGTAGAGCCCAGTAGAGCCGACAGGGCCCGACAGGGCCCGACAGGGCCCATTAGAGCCCGACAGAGCCCGACAGAGCCTGACAGAGCCCGACAGGGCCCGACAGGGCCCGACAGAGTCCGACAGAGCCCGACAGGGCCCAGTAGAGCCCGACAGAGCCCGACAGAGCCCGACAGGGCCCGACAGAGCCCGACAGGGCCCAGTAGAGCCCGATAGAGCCCGACAGAGCCCGACAGAGCCCGACAGGGCCCGACAGAGCCTGACAGAGCCAGACAGGGCCCGACAGGGCCCGACAGGGCCCTACAGGGCCCATTAGAGCCCGACAGAGCCCGACAGAGCCTGACAGAGCCCCGACAGGGCCCGACAGGGCCCGACAGAGTCCGACAGAGCCCGACAGGGCCCAGTAGAGCCCGACAGAGCCCGACAGAGCCCGACAGGGCCCGACAGAGCCCGACAGGGCCCAGTAGAGCCCGATAGAGCCCGACAGAGCCCGACAGAGCCCGACAGGGCCCGACAGAGCCTGACAGAGCCAGACAGGGCCCGACAGGGCCCGACAGAGCCCGACAGGGCCCGACAGAGCCCGACAGAGCCCCGACAGGGCACGACAGAGCCCGACAGAGCCCGACAGGGCCCGACAGAGCCCGACAGAGCCCGACAGAGCCCGACAGGGCCCAGTAGAGCCCGACAGAGCCCAGTAGAGCCCAATAGAGCCCGACAGAGCCCGACAGAGCCCGACAGAGCCCGACAGGGCCCGACAGGGCCCGACAGGGCCCAGTAGAGCCCGACAGAGCCCGACAGGGCCCGACAGAGCCCGACAGAGCCCGACAGGGCCCGACAGAGCCCGACAGAGCCCGACAGGGCCCAGTAGAGCCCGACAGAGCCCGACAGAGCCCGACAGAGCCCGACAGGGCCCGACAGAGCCCGACAGAGCCCGACAGGGCCCAACAGGGCCCGACAGAGCCCGACAGGGCCCAGTAGAGCCCGACAGAGCCCGACAGAGACCGACAGAGCCCGACAGGGCCCCACAGAGCCCGAAAGAGCCCGACAGGGCCCAGTAGAGCCCGACAGAGCCCGACAGAGCCCGACAGAGCCCGACAGAGACCAGTAGAGCCCGACAGAGCCCGACAGAGCCCGACAGAGCCCGACAGGGCCCGACAGGGCCCGACAGAGCCCGACAGAGCCCAGAAGGGCCCAGTAGAGCCCGACAGAGCCCGACAGAGCCCGACAGAGCCCGACAGAGCCCAGTAGAGCCCGACAGAGCCCGACAGAGCCCGACAGGGCCCGACAGGGCCCGACAGAGCCCGACAGAGCCCGACAGGGACCGACAGGGCCGACAGAGCCCAGTAGAGCCCGACAGAGCCCGACAGAGCCCGACAGAGCCCGACAGGGCCCGACAGGGCCCGACAGGGCCCAGTAGAGCCCGACAGAGCCCGACAGAGCCCGACAGAGCCCGACAGGGGCCCGACAGAGACCGAGAGGGCCCGACAGGGCCCGACAGGGCCCGACAGAGCCCAGTAGAGCCCGACAGAGCCCGACAGAGCCCGACAGAGCCCGACAGGGCCCGACAGGGCCCAGTAGAGCCCGGACAGAGCCCGACAGAGCCCGACAGAGCCCGACAGGGCCCGACAGAGCCCGACAGAGCCCGACAGGGCCCGACAGGGCCCGACAGAGCCCGACAGGCCCGACAGGGTACGACAGAGCCCGACAGGGCCCGACAGGGCCCAGTAGAGCCCGACAGAGCCCGACAGAGCCCGACAGAGCCCAGTAGAGCCCAGTAGAGCCCGACAGAGCCCGACACAGCCCGACAGAGCCCGACAGGGCCCGACAGAGCCCGACAGAGCCCGACAGAGCCCGACAGGGCCCGACAGAGCCCGACAGAGCCCGACAGGGCCCAGTAGAGCCCGACAGAGCCCGACAGAGCCCGACAGAACCCGACAGGGCCCAGTAGAGCCCGACAGAGCCCGACAGGGCCCGACAGAGCCCGACAGAGCCCGACAGAGCCCGACAGCGCCCGACAGGGCCCAGTAGAGCCCGACAGAGCCCGACAGAGCCCGACAGAGCCCGACAGGGCCCAGTAGAGCCCGACAGAGCCCGACAGAGCCCGACAGAGCCCGACAGGGCCCGACAGAGCCCGACAGAGCCCGACAGGGCCCGACAGAGCCCGACAGAGCCCGACAGGGCCCAGTAGAGCCCGACAGAGCCCGACAGAGCCCGACAGAGCCCGACAGGGCCCGACAGAGCCTGACAGAGCCAGACAGGGCCCGACAGGGCCCGACAGGGCCCTACAGGGCCCATTAGAGCCCGACAGAGCCCGACAGAGCCTGACAGAGCCCGACAGGGCCCGACAGGGCCCGACAGAGTCCGACAGAGCCCGACAGGGCCCAGTAGAGCCCGACAGAGCCCGACAGAGCCCGACAGGGCCCGACAGAGCCCGACAGGGCCCAGTAGAGCCCGATAGAGCCCGACAGAGCCCGACAGAGCCCGACAGGGCCCGACAGAGCCTGACAGAGCCAGACAGGGCCCGACAGGGCCCGACAGAGCCCGACAGGGCCCGACAGAGCCCGACAGAGCCCGACAGGGCACGACAGAGCCCGACAGAGCCCGACAGGGCCCGACAGAGCCCGACAGAGCCCGACAGAGCCCGACAGGGCCCAGTAGAGCCCGACAGAGCCCAGTAGAGCCCAATAGAGCCCGACAGAGCCCGACAGAGCCCGACAGAGCCCGACAGGGCCCGACAGGGCCCGACAGGGCCCAGTAGAGCCCGACAGAGCCCGACAGGGCCCGACAGAGCCCGACAGAGCCCGACAGGGCCCGACAGAGCCCGACAGAGCCCGACAGGCCCAGTAGAGCCCGACAGAGCCCGACAGAGCCCGACAGAGCCCGACAGGGCCCGACAGAGCCCGACAGAGCCCGACAGGGCCCAACAGGGCCCGACAGAGCCCGACAGGGCCCAGTAGAGCCCGACAGAGCCCGACAGAGCCCGACAGAGCCCGACAGGGCCCCACAGAGCCCGAAAGAGCCCGACAGGGCCAGTAGAGCCCGACAGAGCCCGACAGAGCCCGACAGAGCCCGACAGAGACCAGTAGAGCCCGACAGAGCCCGACAGAGCCCGACAGAGCCCGACAGGGCCCGACAGGGCCCGACAGAGCCCGACAGAGCCCGACAGGGCCCAGTAGAGCCCGACAGAGCCCGACAGAGCCCGACAGAGCCCGACAGAGCCCAGTAGAGCCCGACAGAGCCCGACAGAGCCCGACAGGGCCCGACAGGGCCCGACAGAGCCCGACAGAGCCCGACAGGGACCGACAGGGCCCGACAGAGCCCAGTAGAGCCCGACAGAGCCCGACAGAGCCCGACAGAGCCCGACAGGGCCCGACAGGGCCCGACAGGGCCCAGTAGAGCCCGACAGAGCCCGACAGAGCCCGACAGAGCCCGACAGGGCCCGACAGAGACCGAGAGGGCCCGACAGGGCCCGACAGGGCCCGACAGAGCCCAGTAGAGCCCGACAGAGCCCGACAGAGCCCGACAGAGCCCGACAGGGCCCGACAGGGCCCAGTAGAGCCCGACAGAGCCCGACAGAGCCCGACAGAGCCCGACAGGGCCCGACAGAGCCCGACAGAGCCCGGACAGGGCCCGACAGGGCCCGACAGAGCCCGACAGGGCCCGACAGGGTACGACAGAGCCCGACAGGGCCCGACAGGGCCCAGTAGAGCCCGACAGAGCCCGACAGAGCCCGACAGAGCCCAGTAGAGCCCAGTAGAGCCCGACAGAGCCCGACACAGCCCGACAGAGCCCGACAGGGCCCGACAGAGCCCGACAGAGCCCGACAGAGCCCGACAGGGCCCGACAGAGCCCGACAGAGCCCGACAGGGCCCAGTAGAGCCCGACAGAGCCCGACAGAGCCCGACAGAACCCGACAGGGCCCAGTAGAGCCCGACAGAGCCCGACAGGGCCCGACAGAGCCCGACAGAGCCCGACAGAGCCCGACAGCGCCCGACAGGGCCCAGTAGAGCCCGACAGAGCCCGACAGAGCCCGACAGAGCCCGACAGGGCCCAGTAGAGCCCGACAGAGCCCGACAGAGCCCGACAGAGCCCGACAGGGCCCGACAGAGCCCGACAGAGCCCGACAGGGCCCGACAGAGCCCGACAGAGCCCGACAGGGCCCAGTAGAGCCCGACAGAGCCCGACAGAGCCCGACAGAGCCCAGTAGAGCCCGACAGAGCCCGACAGAGCCCGACAGAGCCCGACAGGGCCCGACAGGGCCCGACAGAGCCCGACAGAGCCCGACAGGGCCCAGTAGAGCCCGACAGAGCCCGACAGAGCCCGACAGAGCCCGACAGAGCCCAGTAGAGCCCGACAGAGCCCGACAGAGCCCGACAGGGCCCGACAGGGCCCGACAGAGCCCGACAGGGCCCGACAGGGCCCGACAGAGCCCAGTAGAGCCCGACAGAGCCCGACAGAGCCCGACAGAGCCCGACAGGGCCCGACAGGGCCCAGTAGAGCCCGACAGAGCCCGACAGGGCCCGACAGAGCCCGACAGGGCCCGACAGGGCCCGACAGGGCCCGACAGAGCCCGTAGAGCCCGACAGAGCCGACAGAGACCGACAGGGCCCGACAGAGCCCGACAGGGCCCGACAGGGTACGACAGAGCCCGACAGGGCCCGACAGGGCCCAGTAGAGCCCGACAGAGCCCGACAGAGCCCGACAGAGCCCGACAGGGCCCGACAGGGCCCAGTAGAGCCCGACAGAGCCCGACAGAGCCCGACAGAACCCAGTAGAGCCCAGTAGAGCCCGACAGAGCCCGACACAGCCCGACAGAGCCCGACAGAGCCCGACAGGGCCCGACAGAGCCCGACAGGGCCCGACAGAGCCCGACAGAGCCCGACAGAGCCCGACAGAGCCCGACAGGGCCCAGTAGAGCCCGACAGAGCCCGACAGAGCCCGACAGAACCCGACAGGGCCCAGTAGAGCCCGACAGAGCCCGACAGGGCCCGACAGAGCCCGACAGAGCCCGACAGAGCCCTACAGCGCCCGACAGGGCCCAGTAGAGCCCGACAGAGCCCGACAGAGCCCGACAGAGGCCCGACAGGGCCCGACAGAGCCCGACAGAGCCCGACAGGGCCCGACAGGGCCCAGTAGAGCCCGACAGAGCCCAACAGGGCCCGACAGAGCCCGACAGAGCCCGACAGAGCCCGACAGGGCCCAGTAGAGCCCGACAGAGCCCGACAGAGCCCGACAGAGCCCGACAGGGCCCGACAGAGCCCGACAGAGCCCGACAGGGCCCAGTAGAGCCCGACAGAGCCCGACAGAGCCCGACAGAGCCCAGTAGAGCCCGACAGAGCCCGACAGAGCCCGACAGAGGCCGACAGGGCCCGACAGAGCCCGACAGGGCCCGACAGGGCCGACAGAGCCCGACAGGGCCCGACAGAGCCCAGTAGAGCCCGACAGAGCCCGACAGGGACCGACAGAGCCCGACAGGGCCCAGTAGAGCCCGACAGAGCCCGATAGAGCCCGACAGGGCCCGACAGGGCCCGACAGGGCCCAGTAGAGCCCGACAGAGCCCGACAGAGCCCAGTAGAGCCCAGTAGAGCCCGACAGAGCCCGACAGAGCCCGACAGAGCCCGACAGGGCCCGACAGAGCCCGACAGGGCCCAGTAGAGCCCGACAGAGCCCGACAGGGCCCGACAGAGCCCGACAGAGCCCGACAGGGCCCGACAGAGCCCGACAGAGCCCGACAGGGCCCAGTAGAGCCCGACAGAGCCCGACAGAGCCCGACAGAGCCCGACAGGGCCCGACAGAGCCCGACAGAGCCCGACAGGGCCCAACAGGGCCCGACAGAGCCCGACAGGGCCCGACAGAGCCCGACAGAGCCCGACAGAGCCCGACAGGGCCCCACAGAGCCCGAAAGAGCCCGACAGGGCCCAGTAGAGCCCGACAGAGCCCGACAGAGCCCGACAGAGCCCGACAGAGACCAGTAGAGCCCGACAGAGCCCGACAGAGCCCGACAGAGCCCGACAGGGCCCGACAGGGCCCGACAGAGCCCGACAGAGCCCGACAGGGCCCAGTAGAGCCCGACAGAGCCCGACAGAGCC
Source organism: Caloenas nicobarica (assembly GCF_036013445.1). Lineage (NCBI taxonomy): Eukaryota > Metazoa > Chordata > Aves > Columbiformes > Columbidae > Caloenas > Caloenas nicobarica. The sequence goes on from NW_027017364.1 coordinate 8,889, forward strand.
CGACAGAGCCCGACAGAGCCCAGTAGAGCCGACAGAGCCCGACAGAGCCCGACAGGGCCCGACAGGGCCCGACAGAGCCCGACAGAGCCCGACAGGGCCCGACAGGGCCCGACAGAGCCCAGTAGAGCCCGACAGAGCCCGACAGAGCCCGACAGAGCCCGACAGGGCCCGACAGGGCCCGACAGGGCCCAGTAGAGCCCGACAGAGCCCGACAGAGCCCGACAGAGCCCGACAGGGCCCGACAGAGACCGAGAGGGCCCGACAGGGCCCGACAGGGCCCGACAGAGCCCAGTAGAGCCCGACAGAGCCCGACAGAGCCCGACAGAGCCCGACAGGGCCCGACAGGGCCCAGTAGAGCCCAACAGAGCCCGACAGAGCCCGACAGAGCCCGACAGGGCCCGACAGAGCCCGACAGAGCCCGACAGGGCCCGACAGGGCCCGACAGAGCCCGACAGGGCCCGACAGGGTACGACAGAGCCCGACAGGGCCCGACAGGGCCCAGTAGAGCCCGACAGAGCCCGACAGAGCCCGACAGAGCCCAGTAGAGCCCAGTAGAGCCCGACAGAGCCCGACACAGCCCGACAGAGCCCGACAGGGCCCGACAGAGCCCGACAGAGCCCGACAGAGCCCGACAGGGCCCGACAGAGCCCGACAGGGCCCGACAGGGCCCAGTAGAGCCCGACAGAGCCCGACAGAGCCCGACAGAACCCGACAGGGCCCAGTAGAGCCCGACAGAGCCCGACAGGGCCCGACAGAGCCCGACAGAGCCCGACAGAGCCCGACAGCGCCCGACAGGGCCCAGTAGAGCCCGACAGAGCCCGACAGAGCCCGGACAGAGCCCGACAGGGCCCAGTAGAGCCCGACAGAGCCCGACAGAGCCCGACAGAGCCCGACAGGGCCCGACAGAGCCCGACAGAGCCCGACAGGGCCCGACAGAGCCCGACAGAGCCCGACAGGGCCCAGTAGAGCCCGACAGAGCCCGACAGAGCCCGACAGAGCCCAGTAGAGCCCGACAGAGCCCGACAGAGCCCGACAGAGCCCGACAGGGCCCGACAGGGCCCGACAGAGCCCGACAGGGCCCAGTAGAGCCCGACAGAGCCCGACAGAGCCCGACAGAGCCCGACAGAGCCCAGTAGAGCCCGACAGAGCCCGACAGAGCCCGACAGGGCCCGACAGGGCCCGACAGAGCCCGACAGGGCCCGACAGGGCCCGACAGAGCCCAGTAGAGCCCGACAGAGCCCGACAGAGCCCGACAGAGCCCGACAGAGCCCGACAGGGCCCGACAGGGCCCAGTAGAGCCCGACAGAGCCCGACAGGGCCCGACAGAGCCCGACAGGGCCCGACAGGTCCCGACAGGGCCCGACAGAGCCCAGTAGAGCCCGACAGAGCCCGACAGAGCCCGACAGGGCCCGACAGAGCCCGACAGGGCCCGACAGGGCCCAGTAGAGCCCGACAGAGCCCGACAGAGCCCGACAGAACCCAGTAGAGCCCAGTAGAGCCCGACAGAGCCCGACACAGCCCGACAGAGCCCGACAGAGCCCGACAGGGCCCGACAGAGCCCGACAGAGCCCGACAGAGCCCGACAGAGCCCGACAGGGCCCGACAGAGCCCGACAGAGCCCGACAGAGCCCGACAGGGCCCAGTAGAGCCCGACAGAGCCCGACAGAGCCCGACAGGGGCCCGACAGAGCCCGACAGAGCCCGACAGAGACCGACAGAGCCCGACAGGGCCCGACAGAGCCCGACAGAGCCCGACAGAACCCGACAGGGCCCAGTAGAGCCCGACAGAGCCCGACAGGGCCCGACAGAGCCCGACAGAGCCCGACAGAGCCCTACAGCGCCCGACAGGGCCCAGTAGAGCCCGACAGAGCCCGACAGAGCCCGGACAGAGCCCGACAGGGCCCGACAGAGCCCGACAGAGCCCGACAGGGCCCGACAGGGCCCAGTAGAGCCCGACAGAGCCCAACAGGGCCCGACAGAGCCCGACAGAGCCCGACAGAGCCCGACAGGGCCCAGTAGAGCCCGACAGAGCCCGACAGAGCCCGACAGGGCCCGACAGAGCCCGACAGAGCCCGACAGGGCCCAGTAGAGCCCGACAGAGCCCGACAGAGCCCGACAGAGGCCGACAGGGCCCGACAGAGCCCAACAGGGCCCGACAGGGCCCGACAGAGCCCGACAGGGCCCGACAGAGCCCAGTAGAGCCCGACAGAGCCCGACAGGGACCGACAGAGCCCGACAGGGCCCAGTAGAGCCCGACAGAGCCCGACAGAGCCCGACAGGGCCCGACAGGGCCCGACAGGGCCCAGTAGAGCCCGACAGAGCCCGACAGAGCCCAGTAGAGCCCAGTAGAGCCGACAGAGCCCGACAGAGCCCGACAGAGCCCGACAGGGCCCGACAGAGCCCGACAGAGCCCGACAGAGCCCGACAGGGCCCGACAGGGCCCGACAGAGCCCGACAGAGCCCGACAGGGCCCGACAGAGGCCGACAGAGCCCGACAGGGCACGACAGAGCCCGACAGAGCCCGACAGGGCCCAGTAGAGCCCGACAGAGCCCGACAGAGCCCGACAGAGCCCAGTAGAGCCCGACAGAGCCCGACAGAGCCCGACAGAGCCCGACAGGGCCCGACAGAGCCCGACAGAGCCCGACAGAGCCCGACAGGGCCCGACAGAGCCCGACAGGGCCCAGTAGAGCACGACAGAGCCGATAGAGCCCGACAGGGCCTGACAGGGCCCAGTAGAGCCCGACAGAGCCCGACAGAGCCCAGTAGAGCCCAGTAGAGCCCGACGGAGCCCGACAGAGCCCGACAGAGCCCGACAGGGCCCGACAGAGCCCGACAGAGCCCGACAGGGCCCGACAGGGCCCGACAGGGCCCAGTAGAGCCCGAAAGAGCCCGACAGAGCCCAGTAGAGCCCAGTAGAGCCCGACAGGGCCCGACAGGGCCCGACAGGGCCCATTAGAGCCCGACAGAGCCCGACAGAGCCTGACAAAGCCTGACAGGGCCCGACAGGGCCCGACAGAGCCCGACAGAGCCCGACAGAGCCGGACAGGGGCCCGACAGAGCCCGACAGAGCCCGACAGAGCCCGACAGGGCCCAGTAGAGCCCGACAGAGCCCGACAGAGCCCGACAGAGCCCGACAGGGCCCAGTAGAGCCCGACAGAGCCCGACAGAGCCCGACAGAGCCCGACAGAGACCAGTAGAGCCCGACAGAGCCCGACAGAGCCCGACAGAGCCCGACAGGGCCCGACAGGGCCCGACAGAGCCCGACAGAGCCCGACAGGGCCCAGTAGAGCCCGACAGAGCCCGACAGAGCCCGACAGAGCCCGACAGAGCCCAGTAGAGCCCGACAGAGCCCGACAGAGCCCGACAGGGCCCGACAGGGTCCGACAGAGCCCGACAGAGCCCGACAGGGCCCGACAGGGCCCGACAGAGCCCAGTAGAGCCCGACAGAGCCCGACAGAGCCCGACAGAGCCCGACAGGGCCCGACAGGGCCCGACAGGGCCCAGTAGAGCCCGACAGAGCCCGACAGAGCCCGACAGAGCCCGACAGGGCCCGACAGAGACCGAGAGGGCCCGACAGGGCCCGACAGGGCCCGACAGAGCCCAGTAGAGCCCGACAGAGCCCGACAGAGCCCGACAGAGCCCGACAGGGCCCGACAGGGCCCAGTAGAGCCCAACAGAGCCCGACAGAGCCCGACAGAGCCCGACAGGGCCCGACAGAGCCCGACAGAGCCCGACAGGGCCCGACAGGGCCCGACAGAGCCCGACAGGGCCCGACAGGGTACGACAGAGCCCGACAGGGCCCGACAGGGCCCAGTAGAGCCCGACAGAGCCCGACAGAGCCCGACAGAGCCCAGTAGAGCCCAGTAGAGCCCGACAGAGCCCGACACAGCCCGACAGAGCCCGACAGGGCCCGACAGAGCCCGACAGAGCCCGACAGAGCCCGACAGGGCCCGACAGAGCCCGACAGGGCCCGGACAGGGCCCAGTAGAGCCCGACAGAGCCCGACAGAGCCCGACAGAACCCGACAGGGCCCAGTAGAGCCCGACAGAGCCCGACAGGGCCCGACAGAGCCCGACAGAGCCCGACAGAGCCCGACAGCGCCCGACAGGGCCCAGTAGAGCCCGACAGAGCCCGACAGAGCCCGACAGAGCCCGACAGGGCCCAGTAGAGCCCGACAGAGCCCGACAGAGCCCGACAGGGCCCGACAGAGCCCGACAGAGCCCGACAGGGCCCGACAGAGGCCCGACAGAGCCCGACAGGGCCCAGTAGAGCCCGACAGAGCCGACAGAGCCCGACAGAGCCCAGTAGAGCCCGACAGAGCCCGACAGAGCCCGACAGAGCCCGACAGGGCCCGACAGGGCCCGACAGAGCCCGACAGAGCCCGACAGGGCCCAGTAGAGCCCGACAGAGCCCGACAGAGCCCGACAGAGCCCGACAGAGCCCAGTAGAGCCCGACAGAGCCCGACAGAGCCCGACAGGCCCGACAGGGCCCGACAGAGCCCGACAGGGCCCGACAGGGCCCGACAGAGCCCAGTAGAGCCCGACAGAGCCCGACAGAGCCCGACAGAGCCCGACAGAGCCCGACAGGGCCCGACAGGGCCCAGTAGAGCCCGACAGAGCCCGACAGGGCCCGACAGAGCCCGACAGGGCCCGACAGGTCCCGACAGGGCCCGACAGAGCCCAGTAGAGCCCGACAGAGCCCGACAGAGCCCGACAGGGCCCGACAGAGCCCCGACAGGGCCCGACAGGGTACGACAGAGCCCGACAGGGCCCGACAGGGCCCAGTAGAGCCCGACAGAGCCGACAGAGCCCGACAGAGCCCGACAGGGCCCGACAGGGCCCAGTAGAGCCCGACAGAGCCCGACAGAGCCCGACAGAACCCAGTAGAGCCCAGTAGAGCCCGACAGAGCCCGACACAGCCGACAGAGCCCGACAGAGCCCGACAGGGCCCGACAGAGCCCGACAGAGCCCGACAGAGCCCGACAGGGCCCGACAGAGCCCGACAGAGCCCGACAGAGCCCGACAGGGCCCAGTAGAGCCCGACAGAGCCCGACAGAGCCGACAGAACCCGACAGGGCCCAGTAGAGCCCGACAGAGCCCGACAGGGCCCGACAGAGCCCGACAGAGCCCGACAGAGCCCTACAGCGCCCGACAGGGCCCAGTAGAGCCCGACAGAGCCCGACAGAGCCCGACAGAGCCCGACAGGGCCCGACAGAGCCCGACAGAGCCCGACAGGGCCCGACAGGGCCCAGTAGAGCCCGACAGAGCCCAACAGGGCCCGACAGAGCCCGACAGAGCCCGACAGAGCCCGACAGGGCCCAGTAGAGCCCGACAGAGCCCGACAGAGCCCGACAGGGCCCGACAGAGCCCGACAGAGCCCGACAGGGCCCAGTAGAGCCCGACAGAGCCCGACAGAGCCCGACAGAGGCCGACAGGGCCCGACAGGGCCCGACAGAGCCCGACAGAGCCCGACAGAGCCCGACAGGGCCCGACAGGGCCCGACAGAGCCCGACAGAGCCCGACAGGGCCCGACAGAGCCCAGTAGAGCCCAGTAGAGCCCGACAGAGCCCGACAGAGCCCGACAGAGCCCGACAGGGCCCGACAGAGCCCGACAGAGCCCGACAGGGCCCGACAGGGCCCGACAGAGCCCGACAGAGCCCGACAGGGCCCGACAGAGCCCGACAGAGCCCGACAGGGCACGACAGAGCCCGACAGAGCCCGACAGGGCCCAGTAGAGCCCGACAGAGCCCGACAGAGCCCGACAGAGCCCAGTAGAGCCCGACAGAGCCCGACAGAGCCCGACAGAGCCCGACAGGGCCCGACAGAGCCCGACAGAGCCCGACAGGGCCCGACAGAGCCCGACAGGGCCCAGTAGAGCCCGACAGAGCCCGATAGAGCCCGACAGGGCCTGACAGGGCCCAGTAGAGCCCGACAGAGCCCGACAGAGCCCAGTAGAGCCCAGTAGAGCCCGACGGAGCCCGACAGAGCCCGACAGAGCCCGACAGGGCCCGACAGAGCCCGACAGAGCCCGACAGGGCCCGACAGGGCCCGACAGGTCCCAGTAGAGCCCGAAAGAGCCCGACAGAGCCCAGTAGAGCCCAGTAGAGCCCGACAGGGCCCGACAGGGCCCGACAGGGCCCATTAGAGCCCGACAGAGCCCGACAGAGCCTGACAAAGCCTGACAGGGGCCCGACAGGGCCCGACAGAGCCCGACAGAGCCCGACAGAGCCGGACAGGGCCCGACAGAGCCCGACAGAGCCCGACAGAGCCCGACAGGGCCCAGTAGAGCCCGACAGAGCCCGACAGAGCCCGACAGAGCCCGACAGGGCCCGACAGAGCCCGACAGAGCCCGACAGAGCCCCGACAGGGCCCAGTAGAGCCCAACAGAGCCCGACAGAGCCCGACAGAGCCCGACAGAGCCCAGTAGAGCCCGACAGAGCCCGACAGAGCCCGAAAGAGCCCGACAGAGCCCGACAGGGCCCGACAGAACCCGACAGCGCCCGACAGGGCCCGACAGAGCCCGACAGAGCCCGACAGGGCCCAGTAGTGCCCGACAGAGCCCGACAGAGCCCGACAGAGCCCGACAGAGCCCGACAGGGCCCGACAGGGCCCGACAGGGCCCGACAGAGCCCGAGAGGGCCCTACAGGGCCCGACAGAGCCCGACAGGGCCCAGTAGAGCCCGACAGAGCCCGACAGGGCCCGACAGAGCCCGACAGAGCCCGACAGGGCCCGACAGGGCACGACAGAGCCCGACAGAGCCCGACAGATCCCGACAGAGCCCAGTAGAGCCCAGTAGAGCCCGACAGGGCCCGACAGGGCCCGACAGGGCCTATTAGAGCCCGACAGAGCCCGACAGAGCCTGACAGAGCCCGACAGGGCCCGACAGGGCCCGACAGAGCCCGACAGAGCCCGACAGAGCCCGACAGGGCCCGACAGAGGCCGACAGAGCCCGACAGGGCACGACAGAGCCCGACAGAGCCCGACAGGGCCCGACAGAGCCCGACAGAGCCCGACAGGGCCCAGTAGAGCCCGACAGAGCCCGACAGAGCCCGACAGAGCCCGACAGAGCCCAGTAGAGCCCGACAGAGCCCGACAGAGCCCGACAGAGCCCGACAGAGCCCGACAGGGCCCGACAGAGCCCGACAGGGCCCAGTAGAGCCCGACAGAGCCCGATAGAGCCCGACAGGGCCTGACAGGGCCAGTAGAGCCCGACAGAGCCCGACAGAGCCCAGTAGAGCCCAGTAGAGCCCGACGGAGCCCGACAGAGCCCGACAGAGCCCGACAGGCCCCGACAGAGCCCGACAGAGCCCGACAGGGCCCGACAGGGCCCGACAGGGCCCAGTAGAGCCCGAAAGAGCCCGACAGAGCCCAGTAGAGCCCAGTAGAGCCCGACAGGGCCCGACAGGGCCCGACAGGGCCCATTAGAGCCCGACAGAGCCCGACAGAGCCCGACAGAGCCGGACAGGGCCCGACAGAGCCCGACAGAGCCCGACAGAGCCCGACAGGGCCCAGTAGAGCCCGACAGAGCCCGACAGAGCCCGACAGAGCCCGACAGGGCCCGACAGAGCCCGACAGGGCCCGACAGAGCCCGACAGAGCCCGACAGAGCCCGACAGGGCCCAGTAGAGCCCAACAGAGCCCGACAGAGCCCGACAGAGCCCGACAGAGCCCAGTAGAGCCCGACAGAGCCCGACAGAGCCCGAAAGAGCCCGACAGAGCCCGACAGGGCCCGACAGAACCCGACAGCGCCCGACAGGGCCCGACAGAGCCCGACAGAGCCCGACAGGGCCCAGTAGTGCCCGACAGAGCCCGACAGAGCCCGACAGAGCCCGACAGAGCCCGACAGGGCCCGACAGGGCCCGACAGAGCCCGAGAGGGCCCGACAGGGCCCGACAGAGCCCGACAGGGCCCAGTAGAGCCCGACAGAGCCCGACAGGGCCCGACAGAGCCCGACAGAGACCGACAGGGCCCGACAGGGCCCGACAGGGCCCGACAGAGCCCGACAGGGCCCGACAGGGCACGACAGAGCCCGACAGGGCCCGACAGGGCCCAGTAGAGCCCGACAGAGCCCGACAGAGCCCGACAGAGCCCGACAGGGCCCGACAGGGCCCAGTAGAGCCCGACAGAGCCCGACAGAGCCCGACAGAGCCCAGTAGAGCCCAGTAGAGCCCGACAGAGCCCGACACAGCCCGACAGAGCCCGACAGAGCCCGACAGGGCCCGACAGAGCCCGACAGGGCCCGACAGAGCCCGACAGAGCCCGACAGGGCCCAGTAGAGCCCGACAGAGCCCGACAGAGCCCGACAGAGCCCGACAGGGACCGACAGAGCCCGACAGAGCCCGACAGGTCCCGACAGGGCCCGACAGAGCCCGACAGAGCCCGACAGAGCCCGACAGGGACCGACAGAGCCCGACAGGGCCCGACAGGGCCCGACAGAGCCCGACAGAGCCCGACAGGGCCCGAGAGAGCCCGACAGAGCCCGACAGAGCCCGACAGGGCCCAGTAGAGCCCGACAGAGCCCGACAGAGCCCGACAGAACCCGACAGGGCCCAGTAGAGCCCGACAGAGCCCGACAGGGCCCGACAGAGCCCGACAGCGCCCGACAGGGCCCAGTAGAGCCCGACAGAGCCCGACAGAGCCCGACAGGGCCCGACAGAGCCCGACAGAGCCCGACAGGGCCCGACAGGGTCCAGTAGAGCCCGACAGAGCCCAACAGGGCCCGACAGAGCCCGACAGAGCCCGACAGAGCCCGACAGGGCCCAGTAGAGCCTGACAGAGCCCGACAGAGCCCGACAGAGCCCGACAGGGCCCGACAGAGCCCGACAGAGCCCGACAGAGCCCGACAGGGCCCGACAGGTCCCGACAGGGCCCAGTAGAGCCCGACAGAGCCCGACAGAGCCCGACAGAACCCGACAGAGCCCGACAGAGCCCAGTAGAGCCCGACAGAGCCCGACAGAGCCCGACAGAACCCGACAGAGCCCGACAGAGCCCAGTAGAGCCCGACAGAGCCCGACAGAGCCCGACAGAGCCCGACAGGGCCCGACAGGGCCCAGAAGAGCCCGACAGAGCCCGACAGAGCCCGACAGAGCCCGACAGAACCCGACAGAGCCCGACAGAGCCCGACAGGGCCCGACAGGGCCCGACAGAGCCCAGTAGAGCCCGACAGAGCCCGTCAGGGCCCGACAGGCCCCGACAGGGCCCAGTAGAGCCCGACAGAGCCCGACAGGGCCCAGTAGAGCCCGACAGAGCCCGACAGAGCCCGACAGGGCCCGACAGAGCCCGACAGAGCCCGACAGGGCCCGACAGAGCCCGACAGGGCCCAGTAGAGCCCGACAGAGCCCGACAGAGCCCGACAGAGCCCGACAGAGCCCAGTAGAGCCCGACAGAGCCCGACAGAGCCCGACAGAGCCCGACAGGGCCCGACAGAGCCCGACAGAGCCCGACAGGGCCCGACAGAGCCCGACAGAGCCCGATAGAGCCCAGTAGAGCCCGACAGAGCCCGATAGAGCCCGACAGGGCCCGACAGGGCCCAGTAGAGCCCGACAGAGCCCGACAGAGCCCAGTAGAGCCCAGTAGAGCCCGACAGAGCCCGACAGAGCCCGACAGAGCCCGACAGGGCCCGACAGAGCCCGACAGAGCCCGACAGGGCCCGACAGGGCCCGACAGGGCCCAGTAGAGCCCGAAAGAGCCCGACAGAGCCCAGTAGAGCCCAGTAGAGCCCGACAGAGCCCGACAGGGCCCGACAGGGCCCATTAGAGCCCGACAGAGCCCGACAGAGCCTGACAGAGCCCGACAGGGCCCGACAGGGCCCGACAGAGTCCGACAGAGACCGACAGGGCCCAGTAGAGCCCGACAGAGCCCGACAGAGCCTGACAGGGCCCGACAGGGCCCGACAGGGCCCGACAGGGCCCAGTAGAGCCCGATAGAGCCCGACAGAGCCCGACAGAGCCCGACAGGGCCCGACAGAGCCCGACAGAGCCCGACAGGGCCCGACAGGGCCCGACAGAGCCCGACAGGGCCCGATAGAGCCCGACAGGGCCCGACAGAGCCCGACAGAGCCCGACAGGGCACGACAGAGCCCGACAGAGCCCGACAGGGCCCGACAGAGCCCGACAGAGCCCGACAGAGCCCGACAGAGCCCGACAGGGCCCAGTAGAGCCCGACAGAGCCCAGTAGAGCCCAGTAGAGCCCGACAGAGCCCGACAGAGCCCGACAGAGCTCGACAGGGCCCGACAGGGCCCGACAGGGCCCAGTAGAGCCCGACAGAGCCCGACAGGGCCCGACAGAGCCCGACAGAGCCCGACAGGGCCCAGTAGAGCCCGACAGAGCCCGACAGAGCCCGACAGAGCCCGACAGGGCCCGACAGAGCCCGACAGAGCCCGACAGGGCCCGACAGGGCCCGACAGAGCCCGACAGGGCCCGACAGAGCCCGACAGAGCCCGACAGGGCCCCACAGAGCCCGAAAGAGCCCGACAAAGCCCAGTAGAGCCCGACAGAGCCCGACAGAGCCCGACAGAGCCCGACAGAGCCCAGTAGAGCCCGACAGAGCCCGACAGGGCCCGACAGGGCCCGACAGGGCCCGACAGAGCCCGACAGAGCCCGACAGGGCCCAGTAGAGCCCGACAGAGCCCGACAGAGCCCGACAGAGCCCGACAGAGCCCAGTAGAGCCCGACAGAGCCCGACAGAGCCCGACAGGGCCCGACAGGGCCCGACAGAGCCCGACAGAGCCCGACAGAGCCCGACAGGGCCCGACAGGGCCCGACAGAGCCCGACAGGGCCCGACAGGGCCCGACAGGGCCCGACAGAGCCCAGTAGAGCCCGACAGAGCCCGACAGAGCCCGACAGGGCCCGACAGAGCCCGACAGGGCCCGACAGGGTACGACAGAGCCCGACAGGGCCCGACAGGGCCCAGTAGAGCCCGACAGAGCCCGACAGAGCCCGACAGAGCCCGACAGGGCCCGACAGGGCCCAGTAGAGCCCGACAGAGCCCGACAGAGCCCGACAGAACCCAGTAGAGCCCAGTAGAGCCCGACAGAGCCCGACACAGCCCGACAGAGCCCGACAGAGCCCGACAGGGCCCGACAGAGCCCGACAGGGCCCGACAGAGCCCGACAGAGCCCGACAGGGCCCGACAGAGCCCGACAGAGCCCGACAGGGCCCAGTAGAGCCCGACAGAGCCCGACAGAGCCCGACAGAACCCGACAGGGCCCAGTAGAGCCCGACAGAGCCCGACAGGGCCCGACAGAGCCCGACAGAGCCCGACAGAGCCCTACAGCGCCCGACAGGGCCCAGTAGAGCCCGACAGAGCCCGACAGAGTCCGACAGAGCCCGACAGGGCCCGACAAAGCCCGACAGAGCCCGACAGGGCCCGACAGGGCCCAGTAGAGCCCGACAGAGCCCAACAGGGCCCGACAGAGCCCGACAGAGCCCGACAGAGCCCGACAGGGCCCAGTAGAGCCCGACAGAGCCCGACAGAGCCCGACAGAGCCCGACAGGGCCCGACAGAGCCCGACAGAGCCCGACAGGGCCCAGTAGAGCCCGACAGAGCCCGACAGAGCCCGACAGAGCCCGACAGAGCCCAGTAGAGCCCGACAGAGCCCGACAGAGCCCGACAGAGGCCGACAGGGCCCGACAGAGCCCGACAGGGCCCGACAGGGCCCGACAGAGCCCGACAGGGCCCGACAGAGCCCAGTAGAGCCCGACAGAGCCCGACAGGGACCGACAGAGCCCGACAGGGCCCAGTAGAGCCCGACAGAGCCCGATAGAGCCCGACAGGGCCCGACAGGGCCCGACAGGGCCCAGTAGAGCCCGACAGAGCCCGACAGAGCCCAGTAGAGCCCAGTAGAGCCCGACAGAGCCCGACAGAGCCCGACAGAGCCCGACAGGGCCCGACAGAGCCCGACAGAGCCCGACAGAGCCCGACAGGGCCCGACAGGGCCCGACAGAGCCCGACAGGGCCCGACAGGGCCCGACAGGGCCCAGTAGAGCCCGACAGATCCCGACAGAGCCCAGTAGAGCCCAGTAGAGCCCGACAGGGCCCGACAGAGCCCGACAGAGCCCGACAGAGCCTGACAGAGCCCGACAGGGCCCGACAGGGCCCGACAGAGCCCGACAGAGCCCGACAGAGCCTGACAGAGCCCGACAGAGCCCGACAGGGCCCGACAGAGGCCGACAGAGCCCGACAGGGCACGACAGAGCCCGACAGAGCCCGACAGGGCCCGACAGAGCCCGACAGAGCCCGACAGGGCCCAGTAGAGCCCGACAGAGCCCGACAGAGCCCGACAGAGCCCGACAGAGCCCAGTAGAGCCCGACAGAGCCCGACAGAGCCCGACAGAGCCCGACAGAGCCCGACAGGGCCCGACAGGGCCCGACAGAGCCCGACAGAGCCCGACAGGGCCCGACAGAGCCCGACAGGGCCCAGTAGAGCCCGACAGAGTCCGATAGAGCCCGACAGGGCCCGACAGGGCCCAGTAGAGCCCGACAGAGCCCGACAGAGCCCAGTAGAGCCCAGTAGAGCCCGACAGAGCCCGACAGAGCCCGACAGAGCCCGACAGGGCCCGACAGAGCCCGACAGAGCCCGACAGGGCCCGACAGGGCCCGACAGGGCCCAGTAGAGCCCGAAAGAGCCCGACAGAGCCCAGTAGAGCCCAGTAGAGCCCGACAGGGCCCGACAGGGCCCGACAGGGCCCATTAGAGCCCGACAGAGCCCGACAGAGCCTGACAAAGCCCGACAGGGCCCGACAGGGCCCGACAGAGCCCGACAGAGCCCGACAGAGCCGGACAGGGCCCGACAGAGCCCGACAGAGCCCGACAGAGCCCGACAGGGCCCAGTAGAGCCCGACAGAGCCCGACAGAGCCCGACAGAGCCCGACAGGGCCCGACAGAGCCCGACAGGGCCCGACAGAGCCCGACAGAGCCCGACAGAGCCCGACAGGGCCCAGTAGAGCCCAACAGAGCCCGACAGAGCCCGACAGAGCCCGACAGAGCCCAGTAGAGCCCGACAGAGCCCGACAGAGCCCGAAAGAGCCCGACAGAGCCCGACAGGGCCCGACAGAACCCGACAGAGCCCGACAGGGCCCGACAGAGCCCGACAGAGCCCGGCAGAGCCCAGTAGTGCCCGACAGAGCCCGACAGAGCCCGACAGAGCCCGACAGAGCCCGACAGGGCCCGACAGGGCCCGACAGAGCCCGAGAGGGCCCGACAGGGCCCGACAGAGCCCGACAGGGCCCAGTAGAGCCCGACAGAGCCCAGTAGAGCCCGACAGAGCCCGACAGGGCCCGACAGAGCCCGACAGAGCCCGACAGAGCCCGACAGGGCCCGACAGGGCCCGACAGAGCCCGACAGGGCCCGACAGGGCCCGACAGAGCCCGACAGGGCCCGACAGAGCCCGACAGAGCCCGACAGAGCCCGACAGGGCCCAGTAGAGCCTGACAGAGCCCGACAGAGCCCGACAGAGCCCGACAGGGCCCGACAGAGCCCGACAGAGCCCGACAGGGCCCGACAGGGCCCAGTAGAGCCCGACAGAGCCCGACAGAGCCCGACAGAGCCCAGTAGAGCCCAGTAGAGCCCGACAGAGCCCGACACAGCCCGACAGAGCCCGACAGAGCCCGACAGGGCCCGACAGAGCCCGACAGGGCCCGACAGAGCCCGACAGAGCCCGACAGGGCCCAGTAGAGCCCGACAGAGCCCGACAGAGCCCGACAGAGCCCGACAGGGACCGACAGAGCCCGACAGAGCCCGACAGGTCCCGACAGGGCCCGACAGAGCCCGACAGAGCCCGACAGAGCCCGACAGGGACAGACAGAGCCCGACAGGGCCCGACAGGGCCCGACAGAGCCCGACAGAGCCCGACAGGGCCCGAGAGAGCCCGACAGAGCCCGACAGAGCCCGACAGGGCCCAGTAGAGCCCGACAGAGCCCGACAGAGCCCGACAGAACCCGACAGGGCCCAGTAGAGCCCGACAGAGCCCGACAGGGCCCGACAGGGTCCGGTAGAGCCCGACAGAGCCCAACAGGGCCCGACAGAGCCCGACAGAGCCCGACAGAGCCCGACAGGGCCCAGTAGAGCCTGACAGAGCCCGACAGAGCCCGACAGAGCCCGACAGGGCCCGACAGAGCCCGACAGAGCCCGACAGGGCCCGACAGAGCCCGACAGAGCCCGACAGGGCCCAGTAGAGCCCGACAGAGCCCGACAGAGCCCGACAGAGCCCGACAGAGCCCAGTAGAGCCCGACAGAGCCCGACAGAGTCCGACAGCGCCCGACAGGGCCCAGTAGAGCCCGACAGAGCCCGACAGAGCCCGACAGGGCCCGACAGAGCCCGACAGAGCCCGACAGGGCCCGACAGGGTCCGGTAGAGCCCGACAGAGCCCAACAGGGCCCGACAGAGCCCGACAGAGCCCGACAGAGCCCGACAGGGCCCAGTAGAGCCTGACAGAGCCCGACAGAGCCCGACAGAGCCCGACAGGGCCCGACAGAGCCCGACAGAGCCCGACAGGGCCCAGTAGAGCCCGACAGAGCCCGACAGAGCCCGACAGAGCCCGACAGAGCCCAGTAGAGCCCGACAGAGCCCGACAGAGTCCGACAGAGGCCGACAGGGCCCGACAGAGCCCGACAGGGCCCGACAGGGCCCGACAGAGCCCGACAGGGCCCGACAGAGCCCGACAGAGCCCGACAGAGCCCAGTAGAGCCCGACAGAGCCCGACAGGGCCCGACAGAGCCCGACAGGGCCCAGTAGAGCCCGACAGAGCCCAATAGAGCCCGACAGGGCCCGACAGGGCCCGACAGGGCCCAGTAGAGCCCGACAGAGCCCGACAGAGCCCAGTAGAGCCCAGTAGAGCCCGACATAGCCCGACAGAGCCCGACAGAGCCCGACAGGGCCCGACAGAGCCCGACAGAGCCCGACAGAGCGCGACAGGGCCCGACAGGGCCCGACAGAGCCCAGTAGAGCCCGAAAGAGCCCGACAGAGCCCAGAAGAGCCCAGTAGAGCCCGACAGGGCCCGACAGGGCCCGACAGGGCCCATTAGAGCCCGACAGAGCCCGACAGAGCCTGACAGAGCCCGACAGGGCCCGACAGGGCCCGACAGAGCCCGACAGAGCCCGACAGAGCCCGACAGGGCCCAGTAGAGCCCGACAGAGCCCGACAGAGCCCGACAGAGCCCGACAGGGCCCGACAGGGCCCGACAGAGCCCGACAGGGCCCGACAGGGCCCGACAGGGCCCAGTAGAGCCCGATAGAGCCCGACAGAGCCCGACAGGGCCCGACAGAGCCCGACAGAGCCCGACAGGGCCCGACAGGGCCCGACAGAGCCCGACAGGGCCCGACAGAGCCCGACAGAGGCCGACAGGGCCCGACAGAGACCGACAGAGCCCGACAGGGCCCAGTAGAGCCCGACAGAGCCCAGTAGAGCCCAGTAGAGCCCGACAGAGCCCGACAGAGCCCGACAGAGCCCGACAGGGCCCGACAGGGCCCGACAGGGCCCAGTAGAGCCCAACAGAGCCCGACAGAGCCCGACAGAGCCCGACAGGGCCCGACAGAGCCCGACAGAGCCCGATAGGGCCCAGTAGAGCCCGACAGAGCCCGACAGAGCCCGACAGAGCCCGACAGAGCCCGACAGGGCCCGACAGAGCCCGACAGGGCCCGACAGGGCCCGACAGAGCCCAGTAGAGCCCGACAGAGCCCGACAGAGCCCGACAGAGCCCGACAGGGCCCGACAGGGCCCAGTAGAGCCCGACAGAGCCCGACAGAGCCCGATAGAGCCCAGTAGAGCCCAGTAGAGCCCGACAGAGCCCGACACAGCCCGACAGAGCCCGACACAGCCCGACAGGGCCCGACAGAGCCCGACAGGGCCCCACAGAGCCCGACAGAGCCCGACAGAGCCCGACAGGGCCCAGTAGAGCCCGACAGAGCCCGACAGAGCCCGACAGAGCCCGACAGGGACCGACAGAGCCCGACAGAGCCCGACAGGTCCCGACAGGGCCCGACAGAGCCCGACAGAGCCCGACAGGGCCCGACAGAGCCCGACAGAGCCCGACAGAGCCCGACAGGGCCCAGTAGAGCCCGACAGAGCCCAGTAGAGCCCGACAGAGCCCGACAGAGCCCGACAGAGCCCGACAGGGCCCGACAGAGCCACACAGAGCCAGACAGGGCCCGACAGAGCCCGACAGGGCCCAGTAGAGCCCGACAGAGCCCGACAAAGCCCGACAGAGCCCGACAGAGCCCAGTAGAGCCCGACAGAGCCCGACAGAGCCCGACAGGGCCCGACAGAGCCCGACAGAGCCCAGTAGAGCCCGACAGAGCCCGACAGAGCCCAGTAGAGCCCAGTAGAGCCCGACAGAGCCCGACAGAGCCCGACAGAGCCCGACAGGGCCCGACAGAGCCCGACAGGGCCCGACAGGGCCCGACAGAGCCCGACAGGGATCGACAGGGATCGACAGGGCCCAGTAGAGCCCGACAGAGCCCGACAGAGCCCGACAGAGCCCGACAGGGCCCGACAGGGCCCGACAGAGCCCGACAGGGCCCGACAGGGCCCGACAGAGCCCAGTAGAGCCCGACAGAGCCCGACAGAGCCCGACAGAACCCGACAGAGCCCGACAGAGCCCAGCAGAGCCCGACAGAGCCCATCAGGGCCCGACAGGGCCCAGTAGAGCCCGACAGAGCCCGACAAAGCCCGACAGAGCCCGACAGAGCCCAGTAGAGCCCGACAGAGCCCGACAGGGCCCGACAGAGCCCGACAGAGGCCAACAGAGCCCGACAGAGCCCGACAGGGCCCGACAGGGCCCGACAGAGCCCAGTAGAGCCCAGTAGAGCCCGACAGAGCCCGACAGAGCCCGACAGAGCCGACAGGGCCCGACAGAGCCCGACAGAGCCCGACAGGGCCCGACAGGGCCCGACAGAGCCCGACAGAGCCCGACAGAGCCCGACAGGGCCCGACAGAGCCCAACAGAGCCCGACAGAGCCCGACAGAGCCCGACAGGGCCCGACAGGGCCGACAGAGCCCGACAGGGCCCGACAGAGCCCGACAGAGCCCGACAGAGCCCAGTAGAGCCCGACAGAGCCCGACAGGGCCCGACAGAGCCCGACAGGGCCCAGTAGAGCCCGACAGAGCCCAATAGAGCCCGACAGGGCCCGACAGGGCCCGACAGGGCCCAGTAGAGCCCGACAGAGCCCGACAGAGCCCAGTAGAGCCCAGTAGAGCCCGACATAGCCCGACAGAGCCCGACAGAGCCCGACAGGGCCCGACAGAGCCCGACAGAGCCCGACAGAGCGCGACAGGGCCCGACAGGGCCCGACAGAGCCCAGTAGAGCCGAAAGAGCCCGACAGAGCCCAGAAGAGCCCAGTAGAGCCCGACAGGGCCCGACAGGGCCCGACAGGGCCCATTAGAGCCCGACAGAGCCCGACAGAGCCTGACAGAGCCCGACAGGGCCCGACAGGGCCCGACAGAGCCCGACAGAGCCCGACAGAGCCCGACAGGGCCCAGTAGAGCCCGACAGAGCCCGACAGAGCCCGACAGAGCCCGACAGGGCCCGACAGGGCCCGACAGAGCCCGACAGGGCCCGACAGGGCCCGACAGGGCCCAGTAGAGCCCGATAGAGCCCGACAGAGCCCGACAGGGCCCGACAGAGCCCGACAGAGCCCGACAGGGCCCGACAGGGCCCGACAGAGCCCGACAGGGCCCGACAGAGCCCGACAGAGCCCGACAGGGCCCGACAGAGACCGACAGAGCCCGACAGGGCCCAGTAGAGCCCGACAGAGCCCAGTAGAGCCCAGTAGTAGAGCCCGACAGAGCCCGACAGAGCCCGACAGAGCCCGACAGGGCCCGACAGGGCCCGACAGGGCCCAGTAGAGCCCAACAGAGCCCGACAGAGCCCGACAGAGCCCGACAGGGCCCGACAAAGCCCGACAGAGCCCGACAGGGCCCAGTAGAGCCCGACAGAGCCCGACAGAGCCCGACAGAGCCCGACAGAGCCCGACAGGGCCCGACAGAGCCCGACAGGGCCCGACAGGGCCCGACAGAGCCCAGTAGAGCCCGACAGAGCCCGACAGAGCCCGACAGAGCCCGACAGGGCCCGACAGGGCCCAGTAGAGCCCGACAGAGCCCGACAGAGCCCGATAGAGCCCAGTAGAGCCCAGTAGAGCCCGACAGAGCCCGACACAGCCCGACAGAGCCCGACACAGCCCGACAGGGCCCGACAGAGCCCGACAGGGCCCCACAGAGCCCGACAGAGCCCGACAGAGCCCGACAGGGCCCAGTAGAGCCCGACAGAGCCCGACAGAGCCCGACAGAGCCCGACAGGGACCGACAGAGCCCGACAGAGCCCGACAGGTCCCGACAGGGCCCGACAGAGCCCGACAGAGCCCGACAGGGCCCGACAGAGCCCGACAGAGCCCGACAGAGCCCGACAGGGCCCAGTAGAGCCCGACAGAGCCCAGTAGAGCCCGACAGAGCCCGACAGAGCCCGACAGAGCCCGACAGGGCCCGACAGAGCCCGACAGAGCCCGACAGGGCCCGACAGAGCCCGACAGGGCCCAGTAGAGCCCGACAGAGCCCGACAAAGCCCGACAGAGCCCGACAGAGCCCAGTAGAGCCCGACAGAGCCCGACAGAGCCCGACAGGGCCCGACAGAGCCCGACAGAGCCCAGTAGAGCCCGACAGAGCCCGACAGAGCCCAGTAGAGCCCAGTAGAGCCCGACAGAGCCCGACAGAGCCCGACAGAGCCCGACAGGGCCCGACAGAGCCCGACAGGGCCCGACAGGGCCCGACAGAGCCCGACAGGGATCGACAGGGATCGACAGGGCCCAGTAGAGCCCGACAGAGCCCGACAGAGCCCGACAGAGCCCGACAGGGCCCGACAGGGCCCGACAGAGCCCGACAGGGCCCGACAGGGCCCGACAGAGCCCAGTAGAGCCCGACAGAGCCCGACAGAGCCCGACAGAACCCGACAGAGCCCGACAGAGCCCAGCAGAGCCCGACAGAGCCCATCAGGGCCCGACAGGGCCCAGTAGAGCCCGACAGAGCCCGACAAAGCCCGACAGAGCCCGACAGAGCCCAGTAGAGCCCGACAGAGCCCGACAGGGCCCGACAGAGCCCGACAGAGGCCGACAGAGCCCGACAGAGCCCGACAGGGCCCGACAGGGCCCGACAGAGCCCAGTAGAGCCCAGTAGAGCCCGACAGAGCCCGACAGGGCCCGACAGAGCCCGACAGAGCCCGACAGGGCCCGACAGTGCCCGACAGAGCCCGACAGAGCCCGACAGAGCCCGACAGGGCCCGACAGAGCCCAACAGAGCCCGACAGAGCCCGACAGAGCCCGACAGGGCCCGACAGGGCCCGACAGAGCCCGACAGTGCCCGGCAGGGCCCGACAGATCCCAGTAGAGACCGACAGAGCCCGACAGAGCCTGACAGAACCCGACAGAGCCCGACAGGGCCCGACAGGTCCCGACAGGGCCCAGTAGAGCCCGACAGAGCCCGACAGAGCCCGACAGAGCCCGACAGGGCCCGACAGGGCCCAGAAGAGCCCGACAGAGCCCGACAGAGCCCGACAGAGCCCGACAGAACCCGACAGAGCCCGACAGAGCCCGACAGAGCCCGACAGGGCCCGACAGAGCCCGACAGGGCCCGATAGAGCCCGACAGAGCCCGACAGAGCCCGACAGGGCCCCACAGAGCCCGACAGAGCCCGACAGCGACCGACAGAGCCCGACAGAGCCCGACAGGGCCCGACAGAGCCCGACAGGGCCCAGTAGAGCCCAGTAGAACCCGACAGAGCCCAGTAGAGCCCGACAGAGCCCGACAGAGCCCGACAGAGCCCGACAGGGCCCGACAGAGCCCGACAGGGCCCAGTAGAGCCCGACAGAGCCCGACAAAGCCCAACAGAGCCCGACAGAGCCCAGTAGAGCCCGACAGAGCCCGACAGAGCCCGACAGGGCCCGACAGAGCCCGACAGAGCCCAGTAGAGCCCGACAGAGCCCGTCAGGGCCCGACACGCCCCGACAGGGCCCAGTAGAGCCCGACAGAGCCCGACAGAGCCCAGTAGAGGCCGACAGAGCCGAGAGGGCCCGACAGAGCCCGACAGAACCCGACAGGGCCCAGTAGAGCCCGACAGAGCCCGACAGAGCCCGACAGAGCCCGACAGGGCCCGACAGAGCCCGACAGAGACCGACAGAGCCCGACAGCGCCCGACAGGGCCCAGTAGAGCCCGACAGAGCCCGACAGAGCCCGACAGAGCCCGACAGGGCCCGACAGAGCCCGACAGAGCCCGACAGGGCCCAGTAGAGCCCGACAGAGCCCAACAGGGCCCGATAGAGCCCGACAGAGCCCGACAGAGCCCGACAGGGCCCAGTAGAGCCCGACAGAGCCCGACAGAGCCCGACAGGGCCCGACAGAGCCCGACAGAGCCCGACAGGGCCCAGTAGAGCCCGACAGAGCCCGACAGAGCCCGACAGAGCCCGACAGAGCCCAGTAGAGCCCGACAGAGCCCGACAGAGCCCGACAGAGCCCGACAGAGCCCGACAGAGCCCGACAGAGCCCGACAGGGCCCAGTAGAGCCCGACAGAGCCCGATAGAGCCCGACAGGGCCGACAGGGCCCAGTAGAGCCCGACAGAGCCCGACAGAGCCCAGTAGAGCCCAGTAGAGCCCGACAGAGCCCGACAGAGCCCGACAGAGCCCGACAGGGCCCGACAGAGCCCGACAGGGCCCAGTAGAGCCCGAAAGAGCCCGACAGAGCCCAGTAGAGCCCAGTAGAGCCCGACAGAGCCCGACAGGGCCCGACAGGGCCCATTAGAGCCCGACAGAGCCCGACAGAGCCTGACAGAGCCCGACAGGGCCCGACAGGGCCCGACAGAGTCCGACAGAGACCGACAGGGCCCAGTAGAGCCCGACAGAGCCCGACAGAGCCTGACAGGGCCCGACAGGGCCCGACAGGGCCCGACAGGGCCCAGTAGAGCCCGATAGAGCCCGACAGAGCCCGACAGAGCCCGACAGGGCCCGACAGAGCCCGACAGAGCCCGACAGGGCCCGACAGGGCCCGACAGAGCCCGACAGGGCCCGATAGAGCCCGACAGGGCCCGACAGAGCCCGACAGAGCCCGACAGGGCACGACAGAGCCCGACAGAGCCCGACAGGGCCCGACAGAGCCCGACAGAGCCCGACAGAGCCCGACAGGGCCCAGTAGAGCCCGACAGAGCCCAGTACAGCCCAGTAGAGCCCGACAGAGCCCGACAGAGCCCGACAGAGCTCGACAGGGCCCGACAGGGCCCGACAGGGCCCAGTAGAGCCCGACAGAGCCCGACAGGGCCCGACAGAGCCCGACAGAGCCCGACAGGGCCCGACAGAGCCCGACAGAGCCCGACAGGGCCCAGTAGAGCCCGACAGAGCCCGACAGAGCCCGACAGAGCCCGACAGGGCCCGACAGAGCCCGACAGAGCCCGACAGGGCCCGACAGGGCCCGACAGAGCCCGACAGGGCCCGACAGAGCCCGACAGAGCCCGACAGAGCCCGACAGGGCCCCACAGAGCCCGAAAGAGCCCGTCAAAGCCCAGTAGAGCCCGACAGAGCCCGACAGAGCCCGACAGAGCCCAGTAGAGCCCGACAGAGCCCGACAGAGCCCGACAGGGCCCGACAGGGCCCGACAGAGCCCGACAGAGCCCGACAGGGCCCGACAGGGCCCAGTAGAGCCCGACAGAGCCTGACAGAGCCCGACAGAAACCGACAGGGCCCAGTAGAGCCCGACAGAGCCCGACAGGGCCCGACAGAGCCCGACAGAGCCCGACAGAGCCCTACAGCGCCCGACAGGGCCCAGTAGAGCCCGACAGAGCCCGACAGAGCCCGACAGAGCCCGACAGGGCCCGACAGAGCCCGACAGGGCCCGGACAGGGTCCGGTAGAGCCCGACAGAGCCCAACAGGGCCCGACAGAGCCCGACAGAGCCCGACAGAGCCCGACAGGGCCCGACAGAGCCCGACAGAGCCCGACAGGGCCCAGTAGAGCCCGACAGAGCCCGACAGAGCCCGACAGAGCCCGACAGAGCCCAGTAGAGCCCGACAGAGCCCGACAGAGTCCGACAGAGGCCGACAGGGCCCGACAGAGCCCGACAGGGCCCGACAGGGCCCGACAGAGCCCGACAGGGCCCGACAGAGCCCGACAGAGCCCGACAGAGCCCAGTAGAGCCCGACAGAGCCCGACAGGGCCCGACAGAGCCCGACAGGGCCCAGTAGAGCCCGACAGAGCCCAATAGAGCCCGACAGGGCCCGACAGGGCCCGACAGGGCCCAGTAGAGCCCGACAGAGCCCGACAGAGCCCAGTAGAGCCCAGTAGAGCCCGACATAGCCCGACAGAGCCCGACAGAGCCCGACAGGGCCCGACAGAGCCCGACAGAGCCCGACAGAGCGCGACAGGGCCCGACAGGGCCCGACAGAGCCCAGTAGAGCCCGAAAGAGCCCGACAGAGCCCAGAAGAGCCCAGTAGAGCCCGACAGGGCCCGACAGGGCCCGACAGGGCCCAGTAGAGCCCGACAGAGCCCGACAGAGCCTGACAGAGCCCGACAGGGCCCGACAGGGCCCGACAGAGCCCGACAGAGCCCGACAGAGCCCGACAGGGCCCAGTAGAGCCCGACAGAGCCCGACAGAGCCCGACAGAGCCCGACAGGGCCCGACAGGGCCCGACAGAGCCCGACAGGGCCCGACAGGGCCCGACAGGGCCCAGTAGAGCCCGATAGAGCCCGACAGAGCCCGACAGGGCCCGACAGAGCCCGACAGAGCCCGACAGGGCCCGACAGGGCCCGACAGAGCCCGACAGGGCCCGACAGAGCCCGACAGAGCCCGACAGGGCCCGACAGAGACCGACAGAGCCCGACAGGGCCCAGTAGAGCCCGACAGAGCCCAGTAGAGCCCAGTAGAGCCCGACAGAGCCCGACAGAGCCCGACAGAGCCCGACAGGGCCCGACAGGGCCCGACAGGGCCCAGTAGAGCCCAACAGAGCCCGACAGAGCCCGACAGAGCCCGACAGGGCCCGACAGAGCCCGACAGAGCCCGACAGGGCCCAGTAGAGCCCGACAGAGCCCGACAGAGCCCGACAGAGCCCGACAGAGCCCGACAGGGCCCGACAGAGCCCGACAGGGCCCGACAGGGCCCGACAGAGCCCAGTAGAGCCCGACAGAGCCCGACAGAGCCCGACAGAGCCCGACAGGGCCCGACAGGGCCCAGTAGAGCCCGACAGAGCCCGACAG
This sequence comes from Caloenas nicobarica, assembly GCF_036013445.1. Classification (NCBI taxonomy): domain Eukaryota; kingdom Metazoa; phylum Chordata; class Aves; order Columbiformes; family Columbidae; genus Caloenas; species Caloenas nicobarica. Next base: position 32,114 of record NW_027017364.1, read on the forward strand.
AGCCCGATAGAGCCCAGTAGAGCCCAGTAGAGCCCGACAGAGCCCGACACAGCCCGACAGAGCCCGACACAGCCCGACAGGGCCCGACAGAGCCCGACAGGGCCCCACAGAGCCCGACAGAGCCCGACAGAGCCCGACAGGGCCCAGTAGAGCCCGACAGAGCCCGACAGAGCCCGACAGAGCCCGACAGGGACCGACAGAGCCCGACAGAGCCCGACAGGTCCCGACAGGGCCCGACAGAGCCCGACAGAGCCCGACAGGGCCCGACAGAGCCCGACAGAGCCCGACAGAGCCCGACAGGGCCCAGTAGAGCCCGACAGAGCCCAGTAGAGCCCGACAGAGCCCGACAGAGCCCGACAGAGCCCGACAGGGCCCGACAGAGCCCGACAGAGCCCGACAGGGCCCGACAGAGCCCGACAGGGCCCAGTAGAGCCCGACAGAGCCCGACAAAGCCCGACAGAGCCCGACAGAGCCCAGTAGAGCCCGACAGAGCCCGACAGAGCCCGACAGGGCCCGACAGAGCCCGACAGAGCCCAGTAGAGCCCGACAGAGCCCGACAGAGCCCAGTAGAGCCCAGTAGAGCCCGACAGAGCCCGACAGAGCCCGACAGAGCCCGACAGGGCCCGACAGAGCCCGACAGGGCCCGACAGGGCCCGACAGAGCCCGACAGGGATCGACAGGGATCGACAGGGCCCAGTAGAGCCCGACAGAGCCCGACAGAGCCCGACAGAGCCCGACAGGGCCCGACAGGGCCCGACAGAGCCCGACAGGGCCCGACAGGGCCCGACAGAGCCCAGTAGAGCCCGACAGAGCCCGACAGAGCCCGACAGAACCCGACAGAGCCCGACAGAGCCCAGCAGAGCCCGACAGAGCCCATCAGGGCCCGACAGGGCCCAGTAGAGCCCGACAGAGCCCGACAAAGCCCGACAGAGCCCGACAGAGCCCAGTAGAGCCCGACAGAGCCCGACAGGGCCCGACAGAGCCCGACAGAGGCCGACAGAGCCCGACAGAGCCCGACAGGGCCCGACAGGGCCCGACAGAGCCCAGTAGAGCCCAGTAGAGCCCGACAGAGCCCGACAGAGCCCGACAGAGCCCGACAGGGCCCGACAGAGCCCGACAGAGCCCGACAGGGCCCGACAGGGCCCGACAGAGCCCGACAGAGCCCGACAGAGCCCGACAGGGCCCGACAGAGCCCAACAGAGCCCGACAGAGCCCGACAGAGCCCGACAGGGCCCGACAGGGCCCGACAGAGCCCGACAGGGCCCGGCAGGGCCCGACAGATCCCAGTAGAGACCGACAGAGCCCGACAGAGCCTGACAGAACCCGACAGAGCCCGACAGGGCCCGACAGGTCCCGACAGGGCCCAGTAGAGCCCGACAGAGCCCGACAGAGCCCGACAGAGCCCGACAGGGCCCGACAGGGCCCAGAAGAGCCCGACAGAGCCCGACAGAGCCCGACAGAGCCCGACAGAACCCGACAGAGCCCGACAGAGCCCGACAGAGCCCGACAGGGCCCGACAGAGCCCGACAGGGCCCGATAGAGCCCGACAGAGCCCGACAGAGCCCGACAGGGCCCCACAGAGACCGACAGAGCCCGACAGCGACCGACAGAGCCCGACAGAGCCCGACAGGGCCCGACAGAGCCCGACAGGGCCCAGTAGAGCCCAGTAGAACCCGACAGAGCCCAGTAGAGCCCGACAGAGCCGGACAGAGCCCGACAGAGCCCGACAGGGCCCGACAGAGCCCGACAGGGCCCAGTAGAGCCCGACAGAGCCCGACAAAGCCCAACAGAGCCCGACAGAGCCCAGTAGAGCCCGACAGAGCCCGAAAGAGCCCGACAGGGCCCGACAGAGCCCGACAGAGCCCAGTAGAGCCCGACAGAGCCCGTCAGGGCCCGACACGCCCCGACAGGGCCCAGTAGAGCCCGACAGAGCCCGACAGAGCCCAGTAGAGGCCGACAGAGCCGAGAGGGCCCGACAGAGCCCGACAGAACCCGACAGGGCCCAGTAGAGCCCGACAGAGCCCGACAGAGCCCGACAGAGCCCGACAGGGCCCGACAGAGCCCGACAGAGACCGACAGAGCCCGACAGCGCCCGACAGGGCCCAGTAGAGCCCGACAGAGCCCGACAGAGCCCGACAGAGCCCGACAGGGCCCGACAGAGCCCGACAGAGCCCGACAGGGCCCAGTAGAGCCCGACAGAGCCCAACAGGGCCCGATAGAGCCCGACAGAGCCCGACAGAGCCCGACAGGGCCCAGTAGAGCCCGACAGAGCCCGACAGAGCCCGACAGGGCCCGACAGAGCCCGACAGAGCCCGACAGGGCCCAGTAGAGCCCGACAGAGCCCGACAGAGCCCGACAGAGCCCGACAGAGCCCAGTAGAGCCCGACAGAGCCCGACAGAGCCCGACAGAGCCCGACAGGGCCCGACAGAGCCCGACAGAGCCCGACAGGGCCCGACAGAGCCCGACAGAGCCCGACAGGGCCCAGTAGAGCCCGACAGAGCCCGACAGAGCAGGACAGAGCCCGACAGAGCCCGACAGAGGCCGACAGGGCCCGACAGGGCCCGACAGGGCCCGACAGAGCCCGACAGGGCCCGACAGAGCCCAGTAGAGCCCGACAGAGCCCGACAGGGACCGACAGAGCCCGACAGGGCCCAGTAGAGCCCGACAAAGCCCAATAGAGCCCGACAGGGCCTAACAGGGCCCGACAGGGCCCAGTAGAGCCCGACAGAGCCCGACAGAGCCCAGTAGAGCCCAGTAGAGCCCGACAGAGCCCGACAGAGCCCGACAGAGCCCGACAGGGCCCGACAGAGCCCGACAGAGCCCGACAGAGCCCGACAGGGCCCGACAGAGCCCAGTAGAGCCCGACAGAGCCCGACAGAGCCCGACAGAGCCCAGTAGAGCCCAGTAGAGCCCGACAGGGCCCGACAGGGCCCGACAGGGCCCAGTAGAGCCCGACAGAGCCCGACAGAGCCCAGTAGAGCCCAGTAGAGCCCGACAGGGCCCGACAGGGCCCGACAGGGCCCATTAGAGCCCGACAGAGCCCGACAGAGCCTGACAGAGCCCGACAGGGCCCGACAGGGCCCGACAGAGCCCGACAGAGCCCGACAGAGCCTGACAGAGCCCGACAGAGCCCGACAGGGCCCGACAGAGGCCAACAGAGCCCGACAGGGCACGACAGAGCCCGACAGAGCCCGACAGGGCCCAGTAGAGCCCGATAGAGCCCGACAGAGCCCGACAGAGCCCAGTAGAGCCCGACAGAGCCCGACAGAGCCCGACAGAGCCCGACAGGGCCCGACAGAGCCCGACAGGGCCCGACAGGGCCCGACAGAGCCCGACAGAGCCCGACAGGGCCCGACAGAGCCCGACAGGGCCCAGTAGAGCCCGACAGAGCCCGATAGAGCCCGACAGGGCCCGACAGGGCCCAGTAGAGCCCGACAGAGCCCGACAGAGCCCAGTAGAGCCTAGTAGAGCCCGACAGAGCCCGACAGAGCCCGACAGAGCCCGACAGGGCCCGACAGAGCCCGACAGAGCCCGACAGGGCCCGACAAGGCCCAGTAGAGCCCGAAAGAGCCCGACAGAGCCCAGTAGAGCCCAGTAGAGCCCGACAGGGCCCGACACGGCCCGACAGGGCCCATTAGAGCCCGACAGAGCCCGACAGAGCCTGACAGAGCCCGACAGGGCCCGACAGGGCCCGACAGAGTCCGACAGAGCCCGACAGGGCCCAGTAGAGCCCGACAGAGCCCGACAGAGCCCGACAGAGCCCGACAGAGCCCGACAGAGCCCGACAGGGCCCGACAGAGCCCGACAGAGCCCGACAGGGCCCAGTAGAGCCCGACAGAGCCCGATAGAGCCCGACAGGGCCCGACAGGGCCCAGTAGAGCCCGACAGAGCCCGACAGAGCCCAGTAGAGCCCAGTAGAGCCCGACAGAGCCCGACAGAGCCCGACAGAGCCCGACAGGGCCCGACAGAGCCCGACAGGGCCCAGTAGAGCCCGAAAGAGCCCGACAGAGCCCAGTAGAGCCCAGTAGAGCCCGACAGAGCCCGACAGGGCCCGACAGGGCCCATTAGAGCCCGACAGAGCCCGACAGAGCCTGACAGAGCCCGACAGGGCCCGACAGGGCCCGACAGAGTCCGACAGAGACCGACAGGGCCCAGTAGAGCCCGACAGAGCCCGACAGAGCCTGACAGGGCCCGACAGGGCCCGACAGGGCCCGACAGGGCCCAGTAGAGCCCGATAGAGCCCGACAGAGCCCGACAGAGCCCGACAGGGCCCGACAGAGCCCGACAGAGCCCGACAGGGCCCGACAGGGCCCGACAGAGCCCGACAGGGCCCGATAGAGCCCGACAGGGCCCGACAGAGCCCGACAGAGCCCGACAGGGCACGACAGAGCCCGACAGAGCCCGACAGGGCCCGACAGAGCCCGACAGAGCCCGACAGAGCCCGACAGGGCCCAGTAGAGCCCGACAGAGCCCAGTACAGCCCAGTAGAGCCCGACAGAGCCCGACAGAGCCCGACAGAGCTCGACAGGGCCCGACAGGGCCCGACAGGGCCCAGTAGAGCCCGACAGAGCCCGACAGGGCCCGACAGAGCCCGACAGAGCCCGACAGGGCCCGACAGAGCCCGACAGAGCCCGACAGGGCCCAGTAGAGCCCGACAGAGCCCGACAGAGCCCGACAGAGCCCGACAGGGCCCGACAGAGCCCGACAGAGCCCGACAGGGCCCGACAGGGCCCGACAGAGCCCGACAGGGCCCGACAGAGCCCGACAGAGCCCGACAGAGCCCGACAGGGCCCCACAGAGCCCGAAAGAGCCCGTCAAAGCCCAGTAGAGCCCGACAGAGCCCGACAGAGCCCGACAGAGCCCAGTAGAGCCCGACAGAGCCCGACAGAGCCCGACAGGGCCCGACAGGGCCCGACAGAGCCCGACAGAGCCCGACAGGGCCCGACAGGGCCCAGTAGAGCCCGACAGAGCCTGACAGAGCCCGACAGAAACCGACAGGGCCCAGTAGAGCCCGACAGAGCCCGACAGGGCCCGACAGAGCCCGACAGAGCCCGACAGAGCCCTACAGCGCCCGACAGGGCCCAGTAGAGCCCGACAGAGCCCGACAGAGCCCGACAGAGCCCGACAGGGCCCGACAGAGCCCGACAGGGCCCGACAGGGTCCGGTAGAGCCCGACAGAGCCCAACAGGGCCCGACAGAGCCCGACAGAGCCCGACAGAGCCCGACAGGGCCCGACAGAGCCCGACAGAGCCCGACAGGGCCCGACAGAGCCCGACAGAGCCCGACAGGGCCCAGTAGAGCCCGACAGAGCCCGACAGAGCCCGACAGAGCCCAGTAGAGCCCGACAGAGCCCGACAGAGTCCGACAGAGGCCGACAGGGCCCGACAGAGCCCGACAGGGCCCGACAGGGCCCGACAGAGCCCGACAGGGCCCGACAGAGCCCGACAGAGCCCGACAGAGCCCAGTAGAGCCCGACAGAGCCCGACAGGGCCCGACAGAGCCCGACAGGGCCCAGTAGAGCCCGACAGAGCCCAATAGAGCCCGACAGGGCCCGACAGGGCCCGACAGGGCCCAGTAGAGCCCGACAGAGCCCGACAGAGCCCAGTAGAGCCCAGTAGAGCCCGACATAGCCCGACAGAGCCCGACAGAGCCCGACAGGGCCCGACAGAGCCCGACAGAGCCCGACAGAGCGCGACAGGGCCCGACAGGGCCCGACAGAGCCCAGTAGAGCCCGAAAGAGCCCGACAGAGCCCAGAAGAGCCCAGTAGAGCCCGACAGGGCCCGACAGGGCCCGACAGGGCCCATTAGAGCCCGACAGAGCCCGACAGAGCCTGACAGAGCCCGACAGGGCCCGACAGGGCCCGACAGAGCCCGACAGAGCCCGACAGAGCCCGACAGGGCCCAGTAGAGCCCGACAGAGCCCGACAGAGCCCGACAGAGCCCGACAGGGCCCGACAGGGCCCGACAGAGCCCGACAGGGCCCGACAGGGCCCGACAGGGCCCAGTAGAGCCCGATAGAGCCCGACAGAGCCCGACAGGGCCCGACAGAGCCCGACAGAGCCCGACAGGGCCCGACAGGGCCCGACAGAGCCCGACAGGGCCCGACAGAGCCCGACAGAGCCCGACAGGGCCCGACAGAGACCGACAGAGCCCGACAGGGCCCAGTAGAGCCCGACAGAGCCCAGTAGAGCCCAGTAGAGCCCGACAGAGCCCGACAGAGCCCGACAGAGCCCGACAGGGCCCGACAGGGCCCGACAGGGCCCAGTAGAGCCCAACAGAGCCCGACAGAGCCCGACAGAGCCCGACAGGGCCCGACAGAGCCCGACAGAGCCCGACAGGGCCCAGTAGAGCCCGACAGAGCCCGACAGAGCCCGACAGAGCCCGACAGAGCCCGACAGGGCCCGACAGAGCCCGACAGGGCCCGACAGAGCCCGACAGGGCCCGACAGGGCCCGACAGAGCCCAGTAGAGCCCGACAGAGCCCGACAGAGCCCGACAGAGCCCGACAGGGCCCGACAGGGCCCAGTAGAGCCCGACAGAGCCCGACAGAGCCCGATAGAGCCCAGTAGAGCCCAGTAGAGCCCGACAGAGCCCGACACAGCCCGACAGAGCCCGACACAGCCCGACAGGGCCCGACAGAGCCCGACAGGGCCCCACAGAGCCCGACAGAGCCCGACAGAGCCCGACAGGGCCCAGTAGAGCCCGACAGAGCCCGACAGAGCCCGACAGAGCCCGACAGGGACCGACAGAGCCCGACAGAGCCCGACAGGTCCCGACAGGGCCCGACAGAGCCCGACAGAGCCCGACAGGGCCCGACAGAGCCCGACAGAGCCCGACAGAGCCCGACAGGGCCCAGTAGAGCCCGACAGAGCCCAGTAGAGCCCGACAGAGCCCGACAGAGCCCGACAGAGCCCGACAGGGCCCGACAGAGCCCGACAGAGCCCGACAGGGCCCGACAGAGCCCGACAGGGCCCAGTAGAGCCCGACAGAGCCCGACAAAGCCCGACAGAGCCCGACAGAGCCCAGTAGAGCCCGACAGAGCCCGACAGAGCCCGACAGGGCCCGACAGAGCCCGACAGAGCCCAGTAGAGCCCGACAGAGCCCGACAGAGCCCAGTAGAGCCCAGTAGAGCCCGACAGAGCCCGACAGAGCCCGACAGAGCCCGACAGGGCCCGACAGAGCCCGACAGGGCCCGACAGGGCCCGACAGAGCCCGACAGGGATCGACAGGGATCGACAGGGCCCAGTAGAGCCCGACAGAGCCCGACAGAGCCCGACAGAGCCCGACAGGGCCCGACAGGGCCCGACAGAGCCCGACAGGGCCCGACAGGGCCCGACAGAGCCCAGTAGAGCCCGACAGAGCCCGACAGAGCCCGACAGAACCCGACAGAGCCCGACAGAGCCCAGCAGAGCCCGACAGAGCCCATCAGGGCCTGACAGGGCCCAGTAGAGCCCGACAGAGCCCGACAAAGCCCGACAGAGCCCGACAGAGCCCAGTAGAGCCCGACAGAGCCCGACAGGGCCCGACAGAGCCCGACAGAGGCCGACAGAGCCCGACAGAGCCCGACAGGGCCCGACAGGGCCCGACAGAGCCCAGTAGAGCCCAACAGAGCCCGTCAGGGCCCGACACGCCCCGACAGGGCCCAGTAGAGCCCGACAGAGCCCGACAGAGCCCAGTAGAGGCCGACAGAGCCGAGAGGGCCCGACAGAGCCCGACAGAACCCGACAGGGCCCAGTAGAGCCCGACAGAGCCCGACAGAGCCCGACAGAGCCCGACAGGGCCCGACAGAGCCCGACAGAGACCGACAGAGCCCGACAGCGCCCGACAGGGCCCAGTAGAGCCCGACAGAGCCCGACAGAGCCCGACAGAGCCCGACAGGGCCCGACAGAGCCCGACAGAGCCCGACAGGGCCCAGTAGAGCCCGACAGAGCCCAACAGGGCCCGATAGAGCCCGACAGAGCCCGACAGAGCCCGACAGGGCCCAGTAGAGCCCGACAGAGCCCGACAGAGCCCGACAGGGCCCGACAGAGCCCGACAGAGCCTGACAGGGCCCAGTAGAGCCCGACAGAGCCCGACAGAGCCCGACAGAGCCCGACAGAGCCCAGTAGAGCCCGACAGAGCCCGACAGAGCCCGACAGAGCCCGACAGGGCCCGACAGAGCCCGACAGAGCCCGACAGGGCCCAGTAGAGCCCGACAGAGCCCGATAGAGCCCGACAGGGCCCGACAGGGCCCAGTAGAGCCCGACAGAGCCCGACAGAGCCCAGTAGAGCCCAGTAGAGCCCGACAGAGCCCGACAGAGCCCGACAGAGCCCGACAGGGCCCGACAGAGCCCGACAGGGCCCAGTAGAGCCCGAAAGAGCCCGACAGAGCCCAGTAGAGCCCAGTAGAGCCCGACAGAGCCCGACAGGGCCCGACAGGGCCCATTAGAGCCCGACAGAGCCCGACAGAGCCTGACAGAGCCCGACAGGGCCCGACAGGGCCCGACAGAGTCCGACAGAGACCGACAGGGCCCAGTAGAGCCCGACAGAGCCCGACAGAGCCTGACAGGGCCCGACAGGGCCCGACAGGGCCCGACAGGGCCCAGTAGAGCCCGATAGAGCCCGACAGAGCCCGACAGAGCCCGACAGGGCCCGACAGAGCCCGACAGAGCCCGACAGGGCCCGACAGGGCCCGACAGAGCCCGACAGGGCCCGATAGAGCCCGACAGGGCCCGACAGAGCCCGACAGAGCCCGACAGGGCACGACAGAGCCCGACAGAGCCCGACAGGGCCCGACAGAGCCCGACAGAGCCCGACAGAGCCCGACAGGGCCCAGTAGAGCCCGACAGAGCCCAGTACAGCCCAGTAGAGCCCGACAGAGCCCGACAGAGCCCGACAGAGCTCGACAGGGCCCGACAGGGCCCGACAGGGCCCAGTAGAGCCCGACAGAGCCCGACAGGGCCCGACAGAGCCCGACAGAGCCCGACAGGGCCCGACAGAGCCCGACAGAGCCCGACAGGGCCCAGTAGAGCCCGACAGAGCCCGACAGAGCCCGACAGAGCCCGACAGGGCCCGACAGAGCCCGACAGAGCCCGACAGGGCCCGACAGGGCCCGACAGAGCCCGACAGGGCCCGACAGAGCCCGACAGAGCCCGACAGAGCCCGACAGGGCCCCACAGAGCCCGAAAGAGCCCGTCAAAGCCCAGTAGAGCCCGACAGAGCCCGACAGAGCCCGACAGAGCCCAGTAGAGCCCGACAGAGCCCGACAGAGCCCGACAGGGCCCGACAGGGCCCGACAGAGCCCGACAGAGCCCGACAGGGCCCGACAGGGCCCAGTAGAGCCCGACAGAGCCTGACAGAGCCCGACAGAAACCGACAGGGCCCAGTAGAGCCCGACAGAGCCCGACAGGGCCCGACAGAGCCCGACAGAGCCCGACAGAGCCCTACAGCGCCCGACAGGGCCCAGTAGAGCCCGACAGAGCCCGACAGAGCCCGACAGAGCCCGACAGGGCCCGACAGGGCCCAGTAGAGCCCGACAGAGCCCAACAGGGCCCGACAGAGCCCGACAGAGCCCGACAGAGCCCGACAGGGCCCAGTAGAGCCCGACAGAGCCCGACAGAGCCCGACAGAGCCCGACAGGGCCCGACAGAGCCCGACAGAGCCCGACAGGGCCCAGTAGAGCCCGACAGAGCCCGACAGAGCAGGACAGAGCCCGACAGAGCCCGACAGAGGCCGACAGGGCCCGACAGGGCCCGACAGGGCCCGACAGAGCCCGACAGGGCCCGACAGAGCCCAGTAGAGCCCGACAGAGCCCGACAGGGACCGACAGAGCCCGACAGGGCCCAGTAGAGCCCGACAAAGCCCAATAGAGCCCGACAGGGCCTAACAGGGCCCGACAGGGCCCAGTAGAGCCCGACAGAGCCCGACAGAGCCCAGTAGAGCCCAGTAGAGCCCGACAGAGCCCGACAGAGCCCGACAGAGCCCGACAGGGCCCGACAGAGCCCGACAGAGCCCGACAGAGCCCGACAGGGCCCGACAGAGCCCAGTAGAGCCCGACAGAGCCCGACAGAGCCCGACAGAGCCCAGTAGAGCCCAGTAGAGCCCGACAGGGCCCGACAGGGCCCGACAGGGCCCAGTAGAGCCCGACAGAGCCCGACAGAGCCCAGTAGAGCCCAGTAGAGCCCGACAGGGCCCGACAGGGCCCGACAGGGCCCATTAGAGCCCGACAGAGCCCGACAGAGCCTGACAGAGCCCGACAGGGCCCGACAGGGCCCGACAGAGCCCGACAGAGCCCGACAGAGCCTGACAGAGCCCGACAGAGCCCGACAGGGCCCGACAGAGGCCAACAGAGCCCGACAGGGCACGACAGAGCCCGACAGAGCCCGACAGGGCCCAGTAGAGCCCGATAGAGCCCGACAGAGCCCGACAGAGCCCAGTAGAGCCCGACAGAGCCCGACAGAGCCCGACAGAGCCCGACAGGGCCCGACAGAGCCCGACAGGGCCCGACAGGGCCCGACAGAGCCCGACAGAGCCCGACAGGGCCCGACAGAGCCCGACAGGGCCCAGTAGAGCCCGACAGAGCCCGATAGAGCCCGACAGGGCCCGACAGGGCCCAGTAGAGCCCGACAGAGCCCGACAGAGCCCAGTAGAGCCTAGTAGAGCCCGACAGAGCCCGACAGAGCCCGACAGAGCCCGACAGGGCCCGACAGAGCCCGACAGAGCCCGACAGGGCCCGACAAGGCCCAGTAGAGCCCGAAAGAGCCCGACAGAGCCCAGTAGAGCCCAGTAGAGCCCGACAGGGCCCGACACGGCCCGACAGGGCCCATTAGAGCCCGACAGAGCCCGACAGAGCCTGACAGAGCCCGACAGGGCCCGACAGGGCCCGACAGAGTCCGACAGAGCCCGACAGGGCCCAGTAGAGCCCGACAGAGCCCGACAGAGCCCGACAGGGCCCGACAGAGCCCGACAGGGCCCAGTAGAGCCCGATAGAGCCCGACAGAGCCCGACAGAGCCCGACAGGGCCCGACAGAGCCTGACAGAGCCCGACAGGGCCCGACAGGGCCCGACAGAGCCCGACAGGGCCCGACAGAGCCCGACAGAGCCCGACAGGGCACGACAGAGGCCGACAGAGCCCGACAGGGCCCGACAGAGCCCGACAGGGCCCAGTAGAGCCCGACAGAGCCCAGTAGAGCCCAATAGAGCCCGACAGAGCCCGACAGAGCCCGACAGAGCCCGACAGGGCCCGACAGGGCCCGACAGGGCCCAGTAGAGCCCGACAGAGCCCGACAGAGCCTGACAGAGCCCGACAGGGCCCGACAGGGCCCGACAGAGCCCGACAGAGCCCGACAGAGCCCGACAGAGCCTGACAGAGCCCGACAGAGCCCGACAGGGCCCGACAGGGCCCAGTAGAGCCCGACAGAGCCCGACAGAGCCCGACAGAGCCCGACAGGGCCCGACAGGGCCCGACAGAGCCCGACAGGGCCCGACAGGGTACGACAGAGCCCGACAGGGCCCGACAGGGCCCAGTAGAGCCCGACAGAGCCCGACAGAGCCCGACAGAGCCCGACAGGGCCCGACAGGGCCCAGTAGAGCCCGACAGAGCCCGACAGAGCCCGACAGAGCCCAGTAGAGCCCAGTAGAGCCCGACAGAGCCCGACACAGCCCGACAGAGCCCGACAGAGCCCGACAGGGCCCGACAGAGCCCGACAGAGCCCGACAGAGCCCGACAGGGCCCGACAGGGCCCAGTAGAGCCCGACAGAGCCCGACAGAGCCCGACAGAAACCGACAGGGCCCAGTAGAGCCCGACAGAGCCCGACAGGGCCCGACAGAGCCCGACAGAGCCCGACAGAGCCCTACAGCGCCCGACAGGGCCCAGTAGAGCCCGACAGAGCCCGACAGAGCCCGACAGAGCCCGACAGGGCTCGACAGAGCCCGACAGAGCCCGACAGGGCCCGACAGGGCCCAGTAGAGCCCGACAGAGCCCAACAGGGCCCGACAGAGCCCGACAGAGCCCGACAGAGCCCGACAGGGCCCAGTAGAGCCCGACAGAGCCCGACAGAGCCCGACAGAGCCCGACAGGGCCCGACAGAGCCCGACAGAGCCCGACAGGGCCCAGTAGAGCCCGACAGAGCCCGACAGAGCCCGACAGAGCCCGACAGAGCCCGACAGCGCCCGACAGGGCCCAGTAGAGCCCGACAGAGCCCGACAGAGGCCGACAGGGCCCGACAGGGCCCGACAGGGCCCGACAGAGCCCGACAGGGCCCGACAGAGCCCAGTAGAGCCCGACAGAGCCCGACAGGGACCGACAGAGCCCGACAGGGCCCAGTAGAGCCCGACAAAGCCCAATAGAGCCCGACAGGGCCTAACAGGGCCCGACAGGGCCCAGTAGAGCCCGACAGAGCCCGACAGAGCCCAGTAGAGCCCAGTAGAGCCCGACAGAGCCCGACAGAGCCCGACAGAGCCCGACAGGGCCCGACAGAGCCCGACAGAGCCCGACAGAGCCCGACAGGGCCCGACAGAGCCCAGTAGAGCCCGACAGAGCCCGACAGAGCCCGACAGAGCCCAGTAGAGCCCAGTAGAGCCCGACAGGGCCCGACAGGGCCCGACAGGGCCCAGTAGAGCCCGACAGAGCCCGACAGAGCCCAGTAGAGCCCAGTAGAGCCCGACAGGGCCCGACAGGGCCCGACAGGGCCCATTAGAGCCCGACAGAGCCCGACAGAGCCTGACAGAGCCCGACAGGGCCCGACAGGGCCCGACAGAGCCCGACAGAGCCCGACAGAGCCCGACAGAGCCTGACAGAGCCCGACAGAGCCCGACAGGGCCCGACAGAGGCCGACAGAGCCCGACAGGGCACGACAGAGCCCGACAGAGCCCGACAGGGCCCAGTAGAGCCCGATAGAGCCCGACAGAGCCCGACAGAGCCCAGTAGAGCCCCACAGAGCCCGACAGAGCCCGACAGAGCCCGACAGGGCCCGACAGAGCCCGACAGGGCCCGACAGGGCCCGACAGAGCCCGACAGAGCCCGACAGGGCCCGACAGAGCCCGACAGGGCCCAGTAGAGCCCGACAGAGCCCGATAGAGCCCGACAGGGCCCGACAGGGCCCAGTAGAGCCCGACAGAGCCCGACAGAGCCCAGTAGAGCCTAGTAGAGCCCGACAGAGCCCGACAGAGCCCGACAGAGCCCGACAGGGCCCGACAGAGCCCGACAGAGCCCGACAGGGCCCGACAAGGCCCAGTAGAGCCCGAAAGAGCCCGACAGAGCCCAGTAGAGCCCGACAGAGCCCGACAGGGCCCGACAGGGCCCGACAGGGCCCATTAGAGCCCGACAGAGCCCGACAGAGCCTGACAGAGCCCGACAGGGCCCGACAGGGCCCGACAGAGTCCGACAGAGCCCGACAGGGCCCAGTAGAGCCCGACAGAGCCCGACAGAGCCCGACAGGGCCCGACAGAGCCCGACAGGGCCCAGTAGAGCCCGATAGAGCCCGACAGAGCCCGACAGAGCCCGACAGGGCCCGACAGAGCCTGACAGAGCCCGACAGGGCCCGACAGGGCCCGACAGAGCCCGACAGGGCCCGACAGAGCCCGACAGAGCCCGACAGGGCACGACAGAGCCCGACAGAGCCCGACAGGGCCCGACAGAGCCCGACAGAGCCCGACAGAGCCCGACAGGGCCCAGTAGAGCCCGACAGAGCCCAGTAGAGCCCAATAGAGCCCGACAGAGCCCGACAGAGCCCGACAGAGCCCGACAGGGCCCGACAGGGCCCGACAGAGCCCGACAGGGCCCGACAGGGCCCGACAGAGCCCAGTAGAGCCCGACAGAGCCCGACAGAGCCCGACAGAACCCGACAGAGCCCGACAGAGCCCAGCAGAGCCCGACAGAGCCCATCAGGGCCCGACAGGGCCCAGTAGAGCCCGACAGAGCCCGACAAAGCCCGACAGAGCCCGACAGAGCCCAGTAGAGCCCGACAGAGCCCGACAGGGCCCGACAGAGCCCGACAGAGCCCGACAGAGCCCGACAGGGCCCGACAGAGCCCGACAGAGCCCGACAGAGCCCAGTAGAGCCCAGTAGAGCCCGACCGGGCCCGACAGAGCCCGACAGAGCCCGACAGGGCCCAGTAGAGCCCGACAGAGCCCGACAGTGCCCGACAGGGCCCAGTAGAGCCCGACAGAGCCCGACAGAGCCCGACAGGGCCCGACAGGGCCCGACAGAGCCCGACAGGGCCCGACAGGGCCCGACAGATCCCAGTAGAGCCCGACAGAGCCCGACAGAGCCCGACAGAACCCGACAGAGCCCGACAGAGCCCAGTAGAGCCCGACAGAGCCCGACAGAGCCCGACAGAGCCCGACAGGGCCCGACAGGTCCCGACAGGGCCCAGTAGAGCCCGACAGAGCCCGACAGAGCCCGACAGAGCCCGACAGGGCCCGACAGGGCCCAGAAGAGCCCGACAGAGCCCGACAGAGCCCGACAGAGCCCGACAGAACCCGACAGAGCCCGACAGAGCCCGACAGAGCCCGACAGGGCTTGACAGGGCCCGACAGAGCCCGACAGGGCCCGACAGGGCCCAGTAGAGCCCGACAGAGCCCGACAGAGCCCAGTAGAGCCTAGTAGAGCCCGACAGAGCCCGACAGAGCCCGACAGAGCCCGACAGGGCCCGACAGAGCCCGACAGAGCCCGACAGGGCCCGACAAGGCCCAGTAGAGCCCGAAAGAGCCCGACAGAGCCCAGTAGAGCCCAGTAGAGCCCGACAGGGCCCGACAGGGCCCGACAGGGCCCATTAGAGCCCGACAGAGCCCGACAGAGCCTGACAGAGACCGACAGGGCCCGACAGGGCCCGACAGAGTCCGACAGAGCCCGACAGGGCCCAGTAGAGCCCGACAGAGCCCGACAGAGCCCGACAGGGCCCGACAGAGCCCGACAGGGCCCAGTAGAGCCCGATAGAGCCCGACAGAGCCCGACAGAGCCCGACAGGGCCCGACAGAGCCTGACAGAGCCCGACAGGGCCCGACAGGGCCCGACAGAGCCCGACAGGGCCCGACAGAGCCCGACAGGGCCCGACAGAGGCCGACAGAGCCCGACAGGGCACGACAGAGCCCGACAGAGCCCGACAGGGCCCGAGAGAGCCCGACAGAGCCCGACAGAGCCCGACAGGGCCCAGTAGAGCCCGACAGAGCCCAGTAGAGCCCAATAGAGCCCGACAGAGCCCGACAGAGCCCGACAGAGCCCGACAGGGCCCGACAGGGCCCGACAGGGCCCAGTAGAGCCCGACAGAGCCCGACAGGGCCCGACAGAGCCCGACAGAGCCCGACAGGGCCCGACAGAGCCCGACAGAGCCCGACAGGGCCCAGTAGAGCCCGACAGAGCCCGACAGAGCCCGACAGAGCCCGACAGGGCCCGACAGAGCCCGACAGAGCCCGACAGGGCCCAACAGGGCCCGACAGAGCCCGACAGGGCCCGACAGAGCCCGACAGAGCCCGACAGAGCCCGACAGGGCCCCACAGAGCCCGAAAGAGCCCGACAGGGCCCAGTAGAGCCCGACAGAGCCCGACAGAGCCCGACAGGGCCCGACAGAGCCCGACAGGGCCCGACAGGGCCCGACAGAGCCCGACAGAGCCCGACAGGGCCCAGTAGAGCCCGACAGAGCCCGACAGAGCCCGACAGAGCCCGACAGAGCCCAGTAGAGCCCGACAGAGCCCGACAGAGCCCGACAGGGCCCGACAGGGCCCGACAGAGCCCGACAGAGCCCGACACGGCCCGACAGGGCCCGACAGAGCCCAGTAGAGCCCGACAGAGCCCGACAGAGCCCGACAGAGCCCGACAGGGCCCGACAGGGCCCGACAGGGCCCAGTAGAGCCCGACAGAGCCCGACAGAGCCCGACAGAGCCCGACAGGGCCCGACAGAGACCGAGAGGGCCCGACAGGGCCCGACAGGGCCCGACAGAGCCCAGTAGAGCCCGACAGAGCCCGACAGAGCCCGACAGAGCCCGACAGGGCCCGACAGGGCCCAGTAGAGCCCGACAGAGCCCGACAGAGCCCGACAGAGCCCGACAGGGCCCGACAGAGCCCGACAGAGCCCGACAGGGCCCGACAGGGCCCGACAGAGCCCGACAGGGCCCGACAGGGTACGACAGAGCCCGACAGGGCCCGACAGGGCCCAGTAGAGCCCGACAGAGCCCGACAGAGCCCGACAGAGCCCAGTAGAGCCCAGTAGAGCCCGACAGAGCCCGACACAGCCCGACAGAGCCCGACAGGGCCCGACAGAGCCCGACAGAGCCCGACAGAGCCCGACAGGGCCCGACAGAGCCCGACAGAGCCCGACAGAGCCCGACAGGGCCCGACAGGGCCCAGTAGAGCCCGACAGAGCCCGACAGAGCCCGACAGAGCCCGACAGGGCCCGACAGGGCCCGACAGAGCCCGACAGGGCCCGACAGGGTACGACAGAGCCCGACAGGGCCCGACAGGGCCCAGTAGAGCCCGACAGAGCCCGACAGAGCCCGACAGAGCCCGACAGGGCCCGACAGGGCCCAGTAGAGCCCGACAGAGCCCGACAGAGCCCGACAGAGCCCAGTAGAGCCCAGTAGAGCCCGACAGAGCCCGACACAGCCCGACAGAGCCCGACAGAGCCCGACAGGGCCCGACAGAGCCCGACAGAGCCCGACAGAGCCCGACAGAGCCCGACAGGGCCCGACAGGGCCCAGTAGAGCCCGACAGAGCCCGACAGAGCCCGACAGAAACCGACAGGGCCCAGTAGAGCCCGACAGAGCCCGACAGGGCCCGACAGAGCCCGACAGAGCCCGACAGAGCCCTACAGCGCCCGACAGGGCCCAGTAGAGCCCGACAGAGCCCGACAGAGCCCGACAGAGCCCGACAGGGCCCGACAGAGCCCGACAGAGCCCGACAGGGCCCGACAGGGCCCAGTAGAGCCCGACAGAGCCCAACAGGGCCCGACAGAGCCCGACAGAGCCCGACAGAGCCCGACAGGGCCCAGTAGAGCCCGACAGAGCCCGACAGAGCCCGACAGAGCCCGACAGGGCCCGACAGAGCCCGACAGAGCCCGACAGGGCCCAGTAGAGCCCGACAGAGCCCGACAGAGCCCGACAGAGCCCGACAGAGCCCGACAGCGCCCGACAGGGCCCAGTAGAGCCCGACAGAGCCCGACAGAGGCCGACAGGGCCCGACAGGGCCCGACAGGGCCCGACAGAGCCCGACAGGGCCCGACAGAGCCCAGTAGAGCCCGACAGAGCCCGACAGGGACCGACAGAGCCCGACAGGGCCCAGTAGAGCCCGACAAAGCCCAATAGAGCCCGACAGGGCCTAACAGGGCCCGACAGGGCCCAGTAGAGCCCGACAGAGCCCGACAGAGCCCAGTAGAGCCCAGTAGAGCCCGACAGAGCCCGACAGAGCCCGACAGAGCCCGACAGGGCCCGACAGAGCCCGACAGAGCCCGACAGAGCCCGACAGGGCCCGACAGAGCCCAGTAGAGCCCGACAGAGCCCGACAGAGCCCGACAGAGCCCAGTAGAGCCCAGTAGAGCCCGACAGGGCCCGACAGGGCCCGACAGGGCCCAGTAGAGCCCGACAGAGCCCGACAGAGCC
Source organism: Caloenas nicobarica (assembly GCF_036013445.1). NCBI lineage: Eukaryota > Metazoa > Chordata > Aves > Columbiformes > Columbidae > Caloenas > Caloenas nicobarica. Next base: position 49,686 of record NW_027017364.1, read on the forward strand.
CAGTAGAGCCCAGTAGAGCCCGACAGGGCCCGACAGGGCCCGACAGGGCCCATTAGAGCCCGACAGAGCCCGACAGAGCCTGACAGAGCCCGACAGGGCCCGACAGGGCCCGACAGAGCCCGACAGAGCCCGACAGAGCCCGACAGAGCCTGACAGAGCCCGACAGAGCCCGACAGGGCCCGACAGAGGCCGACAGAGCCCGACAGGGCACGACAGAGCCCGACAGAGCCCGACAGGGCCCAGTAGAGCCCGATAGAGCCCGACAGAGCCCGACAGAGCCCAGTAGAGCCCCACAGAGCCCGACAGAGCCCGACAGAGCCCGACAGGGCCCGACAGAGCCCGACAGGGCCCGACAGGGCCCGACAGAGCCCGACAGAGCCCGACAGGGCCCGACAGAGCCCGACAGGGCCCAGTAGAGCCCGACAGAGCCCGATAGAGCCCGACAGGGCCCGACAGGGCCCAGTAGAGCCCGACAGAGCCCGACAGAGCCCAGTAGAGCCTAGTAGAGCCCGACAGAGCCCGACAGAGCCCGACAGAGCCCGACAGGGCCCGACAGAGCCCGACAGAGCCCGACAGGGCCCGACAAGGCCCAGTAGAGCCCGAAAGAGCCCGACAGAGCCCAGTAGAGCCCGACAGAGCCCGACAGGGCCCGACAGGGCCCGACAGGGCCCATTAGAGCCCGACAGAGCCCGACAGAGCCTGACAGAGCCCGACAGGGCCCGACAGGGCCCGACAGAGTCCGACAGAGCCCGACAGGGCCCAGTAGAGCCCGACAGAGCCCGACAGAGCCCGACAGGGCCCGACAGAGCCCGACAGGGCCCAGTAGAGCCCGATAGAGCCCGACAGAGCCCGACAGAGCCCGACAGGGCCCGACAGAGCCTGACAGAGCCCGACAGGGCCCGACAGGGCCCGACAGAGCCCGACAGGGCCCGACAGAGCCCGACAGAGCCCGACAGGGCACGACAGAGCCCGACAGAGCCCGACAGGGCCCGACAGAGCCCGACAGAGCCCGACAGAGCCCGACAGGGCCCAGTAGAGCCCGACAGAGCCCAGTAGAGCCCAATAGAGCCCGACAGAGCCCGACAGAGCCCGACAGAGCCCGACAGGGCCCGACAGGGCCCGACAGGGCCCAGTAGACCCCGACAGAGCCCGACAGGGCCCGACAGAGCCCGACAGAGCCCGACAGGGCCCAGTAGAGCCCGACAGAGCCCGACAGAGCCCGACAGAGCCCGACAGGGCCCGACAGAGCCCGACAGAGCCCGACAGGGCCCAACAGGGCCCGACAGAGCCCGACAGGGCCCGACAGAGCCCGACAGAGCCCGACAGAGCCCGACAGGGCCCCACAGAGCCCGAAAGAGCCCGACAGGGCCCAGTAGAGCCCGACAGAGCCCGACAGAGCCCGACAGAGCCCGACAGAGCCCGACAGAGCCCAGTAGAGCCCGACAGAGCCCGACAGAGCCCAACAGGGCCCGACAGGGCCCGACAGAGCCCGACAGAGCCCGACAGGGCCCGACAGGGCCCGACAGAGCCCAGTAGAGCCCGACAGAGCCCGACAGAGCCCGACAGGGCCCGACAGGGCCCGACAGGGCCCAGTAGAGCCCGACAGAGCCCGACAGAGCCCGACAGAGCCCGACAGGGCCCGACAGAGACCGAGAGGGCCCGACAGGGCCCGACAGGGCCCGACAGAGCCCAGTAGAGCCCGACAGAGCCCGACAGAGCCCGACAGAGCCCGACAGGGCCCGACAGGGCCCAGTAGAGCCCGACAGAGCCCGACAGAGCCCGACAGAGCCCGACAGGGCCCGACAGAGCCCGACAGAGCCCGACAGGGCCCGACAGGGCCCGACAGAGCCCGACAGGGCCCGACAGGGTACGACAGAGCCCGACAGGGCCCGACAGGGCCCAGTAGAGCCCGACAGAGCCCGACAGAGCCCGACAGAGCCCAGTAGAGCCCAGTAGAGCCCGACAGAGCCCGACACAGCCCGACAGAGCCCGACAGGGCCCGACAGAGCCCGACAGAGCCCGACAGAGCCCGACAGGGCCCGACAGAGCCCAGTAGAGCCCGACAGAGCCCGACAGAGCCCGACAGAGCCCGACAGGGCCCGACAGGGCCCGACAGAGCCCGACAGAGCCCGACAGGGCCCAGTAGAGCCCGACAGAGCCCGACAGAGCCCGACAGAGCCCGACAGAGCCCGACAGAGCCCGACAGGGCCCGACAGGGCCCGACAGGGCCCAGTAGAGCCCGACAGAGCCCGACAGAGCCCGACAGAGCCCGACAGGGCCCGACAGAGCCCGACAGAGCCCGACAGGGCCCGACAGAGCCCGACAGGGCCCGACAGGGCACGACAGAGCCCGACAGGGCCCGACAGGGCCCAGTAGAGCCCGACAGAGCCCGACAGAGCCCGACAGAGCCCGACAGGGCCCGACAGGGCCCAGTAGAGCCCGACAGAGCCCGACAGAGCCCGACAGAGCCCAGTAGAGCCCAGTAGAGCCCGACAGAGCCCGACAGAGCCCGACAGAGCCCGACAGGGCCCGACAGGGCCCGACAGAGCCCGACAGAGCCCGACAGGGCCCGACAGAGCCCGACAGGGCCCGACAGGGCCCAGTAGAGCCCGATAGAGCCCGACAGAGCCCGACAGAGCCCGACAGGGCCAGACAGAGCCCGACAGAGCCCGACAGGGCCCGACAGGGCCCGACAGAGCCCAACAGGGCCCGATAGAGCCCGACAGGGCCCGACAGAGCCCGACAGAGCCCGACAGGGCACGACAGAGCCCGACAGAGCCCGACAGGGCCCGACAGAGCCCGACAGAGCCCGACAGGGCCCAGTAGAGCCCGACAGAGCCCAGTAGAGCCCAGTAGAGCCCGACAGAGCCCGACAGAGCCCGACAGAGCCCGACAGGGCCCGACAGGGCCCGACAGGGCCCAGTAGAGCCCGACAGAGCCCGACAGAGCCCAGTAGAGCCCAGTAGAGCCCGACAGAGCCCGACAGAGCCCGACAGAGCCCGACAGAGCCTGACAGGGCCCGACAGAGCCCGACAGGGCCCGACAGGGCCCGACAGAGCCCGACAGGGCCCGACAGGGCCCAGTAGAGCCCGACAGAGCCCGACAGAGCCCGACAGAGCCCGACAGGGCCCGACAGGGCCCGACAGAGCCCGACAGGGCCCGACAGGGCCCGACAGAGCCCAGTAGAGCCCGACAGAGCCCGACAGAGCCCGACAGAACCCGACAGAGCCCGACAGAGCCCCGCAGAGCCCGACAGAGCCCATCAGGGCCCGACAGGGCCCAGTAGAGCCCGACAGAGCCCGACAAAGCCCGACAGAGCCCGACAGAGCCCAGTAGAGCCCGACAGAGCCCGACAGGGCCCGACAGAGCCCGACAGAGCCCGACAGAGCCCGACAGGGCCCGACAGAGCCCGACAGAGCCCGACAGAGCCCAGTAGAGCCCAGTAGAGCCCGACCGGGCCCGACAGAGCCCGACAGAGCCCGACAGGGCCCAGTAGAGCCCGACAGAGCCCGACAGTGCCCGACAGGGCCCAGTAGAGCCCGACAGAGCCCGACAGAGCCCGACAGGGCCCGACAGGGCCCGACAGAGCCCGACAGGGCCCGACAGGGCCCGACAGATCCCAGTAGAGCCCGACAGAGCCCGACAGAGCCCGACAGAACCCGACAGAGCCCGACAGAGCCCAGTAGAGCCCGACAGAGCCCGACAGAGCCCGACAGAGCCCGACAGGGCCCGACAGGTCCCGACAGGGCCCAGTAGAGCCCGACAGAGCCCGACAGAGCCCGACAGAGCCCGACAGGGCCCGACAGGGCCCAGAAGAGCCCGACAGAGCCCGACAGAGCCCGACAGAGCCCGACAGAACCCGACAGAGCCCGACAGAGCCCGACAGAGCCCGACAGGGCTTGACAGGGCCCGACAGAGCCCGACAGGGCCCGACAGGGCCCAGTAGAGCCCGACAGAGCCCGACAGAGCCCAGTAGAGCCTAGTAGAGCCCGACAGAGCCCGACAGAGCCCGACAGAGCCCGACAGGGCCCGACAGAGCCCGACAGAGCCCGACAGGGCCCGACAAGGCCCAGTAGAGCCCGAAAGAGCCCGACAGAGCCCAGTAGAGCCCAGTAGAGCCCGACAGGGCCCGACAGGGCCCGACAGGGCCCATTAGAGCCCGACAGAGCCCGACAGAGCCTGACAGAGACCGACAGGGCCCGACAGGGCCCGACAGAGTCCGACAGAGCCCGACAGGGCCCAGTAGAGCCCGACAGAGCCCGACAGAGCCCGACAGGGCCCGACAGAGCCCGACAGGGCCCAGTAGAGCCCGATAGAGCCCGACAGAGCCCGACAGAGCCCGACAGGGCCCGACAGAGCCTGACAGAGCCCGACAGGGCCCGACAGGGCCCGACAGAGCCCGACAGGGCCCGACAGAGCCCGACAGGGCCCGACAGAGGCCGACAGAGCCCGACAGGGCACGACAGAGCCCGACAGAGCCCGACAGGGCCCGAGAGAGCCCGACAGAGCCCGACAGAGCCCGACAGGGCCCAGTAGAGCCCGACAGAGCCCAGTAGAGCCCAATAGAGCCCGACAGAGCCCGACAGAGCCCGACAGAGCCCGACAGGGCCCGACAGGGCCCGACAGGGCCCAGTAGAGCCCGACAGAGCCCGACAGGGCCCGACAGAGCCCGACAGAGCCCGACAGGGCCCGACAGAGCCCGACAGAGCCCGACAGGGCCCAGTAGAGCCCGACAGAGCCCGACAGAGCCCGACAGAGCCCGACAGGGCCCGACAGAGCCCGACAGAGCCCGACAGGGCCCAACAGGGCCCGACAGAGCCCGACAGGGCCCGACAGAGCCCGACAGAGCCCGACAGAGCCCGACAGGGCCCCACAGAGCCCGAAAGAGCCCGACAGGGCCCAGTAGAGCCCGACAGAGCCCGACAGAGCCCGACAGGGCCCGACAGAGCCCGACAGGGCCCGACAGGGCCCGACAGAGCCCGACAGAGCCCGACAGGGCCCAGTAGAGCCCGACAGAGCCCGACAGAGCCCGACAGAGCCCGACAGAGCCCAGTAGAGCCCGACAGAGCCCGACAGAGCCCGACAGGGCCCGACAGGGCCCGACAGAGCCCGACAGAGCCCGACACGGCCCGACAGGGCCCGACAGAGCCCAGTAGAGCCCGACAGAGCCCGACAGAGCCCGACAGAGCCCGACAGGGCCCGACAGGGCCCGACAGGGCCCAGTAGAGCCCGACAGAGCCCGACAGAGCCCGACAGAGCCCGACAGGGCCCGACAGAGACCGAGAGGGCCCGACAGGGCCCGACAGGGCCCGACAGAGCCCAGTAGAGCCCGACAGAGCCCGACAGAGCCCGACAGAGCCCGACAGGGCCCGACAGGGCCCAGTAGAGCCCGACAGAGCCCGACAGAGCCCGACAGAGCCCGACAGGGCCCGACAGAGCCCGACAGAGCCCGACAGGGCCCGACAGGGCCCGACAGAGCCCGACAGGGCCCGACAGGGTACGACAGAGCCCGACAGGGCCCGACAGGGCCCAGTAGAGCCCGACAGAGCCCGACAGAGCCCGACAGAGCCCAGTAGAGCCCAGTAGAGCCCGACAGAGCCCGACACAGCCCGACAGAGCCCGACAGGGCCCGACAGAGCCCGACAGAGCCCGACAGAGCCCGACAGGGCCCGACAGAGCCCGACAGAGCCCGACAGGGCCCAGTAGAGCCCGACAGAGCCCGACAGAGCCCGACAGAACCCGACAGGGCCCAGTAGAGCCCGACAGAGCCCGACAGGGCCCGACAGAGCCCGACAGAGCCCGACAGAGCCCGACAGCGCCCGACAGGGCCCAGTAGAGCCCGACAGAGCCCGACAGAGCCCGACAGAGCCCGACAGGGCCCAGTAGAGCCCGACAGAGCCCGACAGAGCCCGACAGAGCCCAGTAGAGCCCGACAGAGCCCGACAGAGCCCGACAGAGCCCGACAGGGCCCGACAGGGCCCGACAGAGCCCGACAGAGCCCGACAGGGCCCAGTAGAGCCCGACAGAGCCCGACAGAGCCCGACAGAGCCCGACAGAGCCCAGTAGAGCCCGACAGAGCCCGACAGAGCCCGACAGGGCCCGACAGGGCCCGACAGAGCCCGACAGAGCCCGACAGGGCCCGACAGGGCCCGACAGAGCCCAGTAGAGCCCGACAGAGCCCGACAGAGCCCGACAGAGCCCGACAGGGCCCGACAGGGCCCGACAGGGCCCAGTAGAGCCCGACAGATCCCGACAGAGCCCGACAGAGCCCGACAGGGCCCGACAGAGCCCGACAGAGCCCGACAGGGCCCGACAGAGCCCGACAGGGCCCGACAGGGCACGACAGAGCCCGACAGGGCCCGACAGGGCCCAGTAGAGCCCGACAGAGCCCGACAGAGCCCGACAGAGCCCGACAGGGCCCGACAGGGCCCAGTAGAGCCCGACAGAGCCCGACAGAGTCCGACAGAGCCCAGTAGAGCCCAGTAGAGCCCTACAGAGCCCGACACAGCCCGACAGAGCCCGACAGAGCCCGACAGGGCCCGACAGAGCCCGACAGGGCCCGACAGAGCCCGACAGAGCCCGACAGAGCCCGACAGGGCCCAGTAGAGCCCGACAGAGCCCGACAGAGCCCGACAGAGCCCGACAGGGCCCGACAGGGCCCGACAGAGCCCGACAGAGCCCGACAGGGCCCGACAGAGCCCGACAGGGCCCGACAGGGCCCAGTAGAGCCCGATAGAGCCCGACAGAGCCCGACAGAGCCCGACAGGGCCAGACAGAGCCCGACAGAGCCCGACAGGGCCCGACAGGGCCCGACAGAGCCCAACAGGGCCCGATAGAGCCCGACAGGGCCCGACAGAGCCCGACAGAGCCCGACAGGGCACGACAGAGCCCGACAGAGCCCGACAGGGCCCGACAGAGCCCGACAGAGCCCGACAGGGCCCAGTAGAGCCCGACAGAGCCCAGTAGAGCCCAGTAGAGCCCGACAGAGCCCGACAGAGCCCGACAGAGCCCGACAGGGCCCGACAGGGCCCGACAGGGCCCAGTAGAGCCCGACAGAGCCCGACAGAGCCCAGTAGAGCCCAGTAGAGCCCGACAGAGCCCGACAGAGCCCGACAGAGCCCGACAGAGCCTGACAGGGCCCGACAGAGCCCGACAGAGCCCGACAGGGCCCGACAGGGCCCGACAGAGCCCGACAGGGCCCGACAGGGCCCAGTAGAGCCCGACAGAGCCCGACAGAGCCCGACAGAGCCCGACAGGGCCCGACAGGGCCCGACAGAGCCCGACAGGGCCCGACAGGGCCCGACAGAGCCCAGTAGAGCCCGACAGAGCCCGACAGAGCCCGACAGAACCCGACAGAGCCCGACAGAGCCCAGCAGAGCCCGACAGAGCACATCAGGGCCCGACAGGGCCCAGTAGAGCCCGACAGAGCCCGACAAAGCCCGACAGAGCCCGACAGAGCCCAGTAGAGCCCGACAGAGCCCGACAGGGCCCGACAGAGCCCGACAGAGCCCGACAGAGCCCGACAGGGCCCGACAGAGCCCGACAGAGCCCGACAGAGCCCAGTAGAGCCCAGTAGAGCCCGACCGGGCCCGACAGAGCCCGACAGAGCCCGACAGGGCCCAGTAGAGCCCGACAGAGCCCGACAGAGCCCGACAGGGCCCGACAGGGCCCGACAGAGCCCGACAGGGCCCGACAGGGCCCGACAGATCCCAGTAGAGCCCGACAGAGCCCGACAGAGCCCGACAGAACACGACAGAGCCCGACAGAGCCCAGTAGAGCCCGACAGAGCCCGACAGAGCCCGACAGAGCCCGACAGGGCCCGACAGGTCCCGACAGGGCCCAGTAGAGCCCGACAGAGCCCGACAGAGCCCGACAGAGCCCGACAGAGCCCGACAGAACCCGACAGAGCCCGACAGAGCCCGACAGGGCTTGACAGGGCCCGACAGAGCCCGACAGGGCCCGATAGAGCCCGACAGAGCCCGACAGAGCCCGACAGGGCCCCACAGAGCCCGACAGAGCCCGACAGAGCCCGACAGGGCCCAGTAGAGCCCGACAGAGCCCGACAGAGCCCGACAGAGCCCGACAGGGCCCGACAGGGCCCGACAGAGCCCGACAGAGCCCGACAGGGCCCGACAGAGCCCGACAGGGCCCGACAGGGCCCAGTAGAGCCCGATAGAGCCCGACACAGCCCGACAGAGCCCGACAGGGCCAGACAGAGCCCGACAGAGCCCGACAGGGCCCGACAGGGCCCGACAGAGCCCAACAGGGCCCGATAGAGCCCGACAGGGCCCGACAGAGCCCGACAGAGCCCGACAGGGCCCGACAGAGCCCGACAGAGCCCGACAGGGCCCAGTAGAGCCCGACAGAGCCCAGTAGAGCCCAGTAGAGCCCGACAGAGCCCGACAGAGCCCGACAGAGCCCGACAGGGCCCGACAGGGCCCGACAGGGCCCAGTAGAGCCCGACAGAGCCCGACAGGGCCCGACAGAGCCCGACAGAGCCCGACAGGGCCCGACAGAGCCCGACAGAGCCCGACAGGGCCCAGTAGAGCCCGACAGAGCCCGACAGAGCCCGACAGAACCCGACAGGGCCCAGTAGAGCCCGACAGAGCCCGACAGGGCCCGACAGAGCCCGACAGAGCCCGACAGAGCCCGACAGCGCCCGACAGGGCCCAGTAGAGCCCGACAGAGCCCGACAGAGCCCGACAGAGCCCGACAGGGCCCAGTAGAGCCCGACAGAGCCCGACAGAGCCCGACAGAGCCCGACAGGGCCCGACAGAGCCCGACAGAGCCCGACAGGGCCCGACAGAGCCCGACAGAGCCCGACAGGGCCCAGTAGAGCCCGACAGAGCCCGACAGAGCCCGACAGAGCCCAGTAGAGCCCGACAGAGCCCGACAGAGCCCGACAGAGCCCGACAGGGCCCGACAGGGCCCGACAGAGCCCGACAGAGCCCGACAGGGCCCAGTAGAGCCCGACAGAGCCCGACAGAGCCCGACAGAGCCCGACAGAGCCCAGTAGAGCCCGACAGAGCCCGACAGAGCCCGACAGGGCCCGACAGGGCCCGACAGAGCCCGACAGAGCCCGACAGGGCCCGACAGGGCCCGACAGAGCCCAGTAGAGCCCGACAGAGCCCGACAGAGCCCGACAGAGCCCGACAGGGCCCGACAGGGCCCGACAGGGCCCAGTAGAGCCCGACAGAGCACGACAGAGCCCGACAGAGCCCGACAGGGCCCGACAGAGCCCGACAGAGCCCGACAGGGCCCGACAGAGCCCGACAGGGCCCGACAGGGCCCGACAGAGCCTGACAGAGACCGACAGGGCCCGACAGAGCCCGACAGGGCCCGACAGGGCCCGACAGGGCCCATTAGAGCCCGACAGAGCCCGACAGAGCCTGACAGAGACCGACAGGGCCCGACAGGGCCCAGTAGAGCCCGACAGAGCCCGACAGGGCCCAGTAGAGCCCGACAGAGCCCGACAGAGCCCGACAGGGCCCGACAGAGCCCGACAGGGCCCAGTAGAGCCCGATAGAGCCCGACAGAGCCCGACAGAGCCCGACAGGGCCCGACAGAGCCTGACAGAGCCCGACAGGGCCCGACAGAGCCCGACAGGGCCCGACAGAGGCCGACAGAGCCCGACAGGGCACGACAGAGCCCGACAGAGCCCGACAGGGCCCGAGAGAGCCCGACAGAGCCCGACAGAGCCCGACAGGGCCCAGTAGAGCCCGACAGAGCCCAGTAGAGCCCAATAGAGCCCGACAGAGCCCGACAGAGCCCGACAGAGCCCGACAGGGCCCGACAGGGCCCGACAGGGCCCAGTAGAGCCCGACAGAGCCCGACAGGGCCCGACAGAGCCCGACAGAGCCCGACAGGGCCCGACAGAGCCCGACAGAGCCCGACAGGGCCCAGTAGAGCCCGACAGAGCCCGACAGAGCCCGACAGAGCCCGACAGGGCCCGACAGAGCCCGACAGAGCCCGACAGGGCCCAACAGGGCCCGACAGAGCCCGACAGGGCCCGACAGAGCCCGACAGAGCCCGACAGAGCCCGACAGGGCCCCACAGAGCCCGAAAGAGCCCGACAGGGCCCAGTAGAGCCCGACAGAGCCCGACAGAGCCCGACAGGGCCCGACAGAGCCCGACAGGGCCCGACAGGGCCCGACAGAGCCCGACAGAGCCCGACAGGGCCCAGTAGAGCCCGACAGAGCCCGACAGAGCCCGACAGAGCCCGACAGAGCCCAGTAGAGCCCGACAGAGCCCGACAGAGCCCGACAGGGCCCGACAGGGCCCGACAGAGCCCGACAGAGCCCGACACGGCCCGACAGGGCCCGACAGAGCCCAGTAGAGCCCGACAGAGCCCGACAGAGCCCGACAGAGCCCGACAGGGCCCGACAGGGCCCGACAGGGCCCAGTAGAGCCCGACAGAGCCCGACAGAGCCCGACAGAGCCCGACAGGGCCCGACAGAGACCGAGAGGGCCCGACAGGGCCCGACAGGGCCCGACAGAGCCCAGTAGAGCCCGACAGAGCCCGACAGAGCCCGACAGAGCCCGACAGGGCCCGACAGGGCCCAGTAGAGCCCGACAGAGCCCGACAGAGCCCGACAGAGCCCGACAGGGCCCGACAGAGCCCGACAGAGCCCGACAGGGCCCGACAGGGCCCGACAGAGCCCGACAGGGCCCGACAGGGTACGACAGAGCCCGACAGGGCCCGACAGGGCCCAGTAGAGCCCGACAGAGCCCGACAGAGCCCGACAGAGCCCAGTAGAGCCCAGTAGAGCCCGACAGAGCCCGACACAGCCCGACAGAGCCCGACAGGGCCCGACAGAGCCCGACAGAGCCCGACAGAGCCCGACAGGGCCCGACAGAGCCCGACAGAGCCCGACAGGGCCCAGTAGAGCCCGACAGAGCCCGACAGAGCCCGACAGAACCCGACAGGGCCCAGTAGAGCCCGACAGAGCCCGACAGGGCCCGACAGAGCCCGACAGAGCCCGACAGAGCCCGACAGCGCCCGACAGGGCCCAGTAGAGCCCGACAGAGCCCGACAGAGCCCGACAGAGCCCGACAGGGCCCAGTAGAGCCCGACAGAGCCCGACAGAGCCCGACAGAGCCCAGTAGAGCCCGACAGAGCCCGACAGAGCCCGACAGAGCCCGACAGGGCCCGACAGGGCCCGACAGAGCCCGACAGAGCCCGACAGGGCCCAGTAGAGCCCGACAGAGCCCGACAGAGCCCGACAGAGCCCGACAGAGCCCAGTAGAGCCCGACAGAGCCCGACAGAGCCCGACAGGGCCCGACAGGGCCCGACAGAGCCCGACAGAGCCCGACAGGGCCCGACAGGGCCCAGTAGAGCCCGACAGAGCCCGACAGAGCCCGACAGAGCCCGACAGGGCCCGACAGGGCCCGACAGGGCCCAGTAGAGCCCGACAGATCCCGACAGAGCCCGACAGAGCCCGACAGGGCCCGACAGAGCCCGACAGAGCCCGACAGGGCCCGACAGAGCCCGACAGGGCCCGACAGGGCACGACAGAGCCCGACAGGGCCCGACAGGGCCCAGTAGAGCCCGACAGAGCCCGACAGAGCCCGACAGAGCCCGACAGGGCCCGACAGGGCCCAGTAGAGCCCGACAGAGCCCGACAGAGTCCGACAGAGCCCAGTAGAGCCCAGTAGAGCCCTACAGAGCCCGACACAGCCCGACAGAGCCCGACAGAGCCCGACAGGGCCCGACAGAGCCCGACAGGGCCCGACAGAGCCCGACAGAGCCCGACAGAGCCCGACAGGGCCCAGTAGAGCCCGACAGAGCCCGACAGAGCCCGACAGAGCCCGACAGGGCCCGACAGGGCCCGACAGAGCCCGACAGAGCCCGACAGGGCCCGACAGAGCCCGACAGGGCCCGACAGGGCCCAGTAGAGCCCGATAGAGCCCGACAGAGCCCGACAGAGCCCGACAGGGCCAGACAGAGCCCGACAGAGCCCGACAGGGCCCGACAGGGCCCGACAGAGCCCAACAGGGCCCGATAGAGCCCGACAGGGCCCGACAGAGCCCGACAGAGCCCGACAGGGCACGACAGAGCCCGACAGAGCCCGACAGGGCCCGACAGAGCCCGACAGAGCCCGACAGGGCCCAGTAGAGCCCGACAGAGCCCAGTAGAGCCCAGTAGAGCCCGACAGAGCCCGACAGAGCCCGACAGAGCCCGACAGGGCCCGACAGGGCCCGACAGGGCCCAGTAGAGCCCGACAGAGCCCGACAGAGCCCAGTAGAGCCCAGTAGAGCCCGACAGAGCCCGACAGAGCCCGACAGAGCCCGACAGAGCCTGACAGGGCCCGACAGAGCCCGACAGAGCCCGACAGGGCCCGACAGGGCCCGACAGAGCCCGACAGGGCCCGACAGGGCCCAGTAGAGCCCGACAGAGCCCGACAGAGCCCGACAGAGCCCGACAGGGCCCGACAGGGCCCGACAGAGCCCGACAGGGCCCGACAGGGCCCGACAGAGCCCAGTAGAGCCCGACAGAGCCCGACAGAGCCCGACAGAACCCGACAGAGCCCGACAGAGCCCAGCAGAGCCCGACAGAGCACATCAGGGCCCGACAGGGCCCAGTAGAGCCCGACAGAGCCCGACAAAGCCCGACAGAGCCCGACAGAGCCCAGTAGAGCCCGACAGAGCCCGACAGGGCCCGACAGAGCCCGACAGAGCCCGACAGAGCCCGACAGGGCCCGACAGAGCCCGACAGAGCCCGACAGAGCCCAGTAGAGCCCAGTAGAGCCCGACCGGGCCCGACAGAGCCCGACAGAGCCCGACAGGGCCCAGTAGAGCCCGACAGAGCCCGACAGAGCCCGACAGGGCCCGACAGGGCCCGACAGAGCCCGACAGGGCCCGACAGGGCCCGACAGATCCCAGTAGAGCCCGACAGAGCCCGACAGAGCCCGACAGAACACGACAGAGCCCGACAGAGCCCAGTAGAGCCCGACAGAGCCCGACAGAGCCCGACAGAGCCCGACAGGGCCCGACAGGTCCCGACAGGGCCCAGTAGAGCCCGACAGAGCCCGACAGAGCCCGACAGAGCCCGACAGAGCCCGACAGAACCCGACAGAGCCCGACAGAGCCCGACAGGGCTTGACAGGGCCCGACAGAGCCCGACAGGGCCCGATAGAGCCCGACAGAGCCCGACAGAGCCCGACAGGGCCCCACAGAGCCCGACAGAGCCCGACAGAGCCCGACAGGGCCCAGTAGAGCCCGACAGAGCCCGACAGAGCCCGACAGAGCCCGACAGGGCCCGACAGGGCCCGACAGAGCCCGACAGAGCCCGACAGGGCCCGACAGAGCCCGACAGGGCCCGACAGGGCCCAGTAGAGCCCGATAGAGCCCGACACAGCCCGACAGAGCCCGACAGGGCCAGACAGAGCCCGACAGAGCCCGACAGGGCCCGACAGGGCCCGACAGAGCCCAACAGGGCCCGATAGAGCCCGACAGGGCCCGACAGAGCCCGACAGAGCCCGACAGGGCCCGACAGAGCCCGACAGAGCCCGACAGGGCCCAGTAGAGCCCGACAGAGCCCAGTAGAGCCCAGTAGAGCCCGACAGAGCCCGACAGAGCCCGACAGAGCCCGACAGGGCCCGACAGGGCCCGACAGGGCCCAGTAGAGCCCGACAGAGCCCGACAGGGCCCGACAGAGCCCGACAGAGCCCGACAGGGCCCGACAGAGCCCGACAGAGCCCGATAGGGCCCAGTAGAGCCCGACAGAGCCCGACAGAGCCCGACAGAACCCGACAGGGCCCAGTAGAGCCCGACAGAGCCCGACAGGGCCCGACAGAGCCCGACAGAGCCCGACAGAGCCCGACAGCGCCCGACAGGGCCCAGTAGAGCCCGACAGAGCCCGACAGAGCCCGACAGAGCCCGACAGGGCCCAGTAGAGCCCGACAGAGCCCGACAGAGCCCGACAGAGCCCGACAGGGCCCGACAGAGCCCGACAGAGCCCGACAGGGCCCGACAGAGCCCGACAGAGCCCGACAGGGCCCAGTAGAGCCCGACAGAGCCCGACAGAGCCCGACAGAGCCCAGTAGAGCCCGACAGAGCCCGACAGAGCCCGACAGAGCCCGACAGGGCCCGACAGGGCCCGACAGAGCCCGACAGAGCCCGACAGGGCCCAGTAGAGCCCGACAGAGCCCGACAGAGCCCGACAGAGCCCGACAGAGCCCAGTAGAGCCCGACAGAGCCCGACAGAGCCCGACAGGGCCCGACAGGGCCCGACAGAGCCCGACAGAGCCCGACAGGGCCCGACAGGGCCCGACAGAGCCCAGTAGAGCCCGACAGAGCCCGACAGAGCCCGACAGAGCCCGACAGGGCCCGACAGGGCCCGACAGGGCCCAGTAGAGCCCGACAGAGCACGACAGAGCCCGACAGAGCCCGACAGGGCCCGACAGAGCCCGACAGAGCCCGACAGGGCCCGACAGAGCCCGACAGGGCCCGACAGGGCACGACAGAGCCCGACAGGGCCCGACAGAGCCCGACAGAGCCCGACAGAGCCCGACAGGGCCCGACAGGGCCCAGTAGAGCCCGACAGAGCCCGACAGAGCCCGACAGAGCCCAGTAGAGCCCAGTAGAGCCCTACAGAGCCCGACACAGCCCGACAGAGCCTGACAGAGCCCGACAGGGCCCGACAGAGCCCGACAGGGCCCGACAGAGCCCGACAGAGCCCGACAGAGCCCGACAGGTCCCAGTAGAGCCCGACAGAGCCCGACAGAGCCCGACAGAGCCCGACAGGGCCCGACAGGGCCCGACAGAGCCCGACAGAGCCCGACAGGGCCCGACAGAGCCCGACAGGGCCCGACAGGGCCCAGTAGAGCCCGATAGAGCCCGACAGAGCCCGACAGAGCCCGACAGGGCCAGACAGAGCCCGACAGAGCCCGACAGGGCCCGACAGGGCCCGACAGAGCCCAACAGGGCCCGATAGAGCCCGACAGGGCCCGACAGAGCCCGACAGAGCCCGACAGGGCACGACAGAGCCCGACAGAGCCCGACAGGGCCCAGTAGAGCCCGACAGAGCCCAGTAGAGCCCAGTAGAGCCCAACAGAGCCCGACAGAGCCCGACAGAGCCCGACAGGGCCCGACAGGGCCCGACAGGGCCCAGTAGAGCCCGACAGAGCCCGACAGAGCCCAGTAGAGCCCAGTAGAGCCCGACAGAGCCCGACAGAGCCCGACAGAGCCTGACAGGGCCCGACAGAGCCCGACAGAGCCCGACAGGGCCCGACAGGGCCCGACAGAGCCCGACAGGGCCCGACAGGGCCCAGTAGAGCCCGACAGAGCCCGACAGAGCCCGACAGAGCCCGACAGGGCCCGACAGGGCCCGACAGAGCCCAGTAGAGCCCGACAGAGCCCGACAGAGCCCGACAGAACCCGACAGAGCCCGACAGAGCCCAGCAGAGCCCGACAGAGCCCATCAGGGCCCGACAGGGCCCAGTAGAGCCCGACAGAGCCCGACAAACCCCGACAGAGCCCGACAGAGCCCAGTAGAGCCCGACAGAGCCCGACAGGGCCCGACAGAGCCCGACAGAGCCCGACAGAGCCCGACAGGGCCCGACAGAGCCCGACAGAGCCCGACAGAGCCCAGTAGAGCCCAGTAGAGCCCGACCGGGCCCGACAGAGCCCGACAGAGCCCGACAGGGCCCAGTAGAGCCCGACAGAGCCCGACAGTGCCCGACAGGGCCCAGTAGAGCCCGACAGAGCCCGACAGAGCCCGACAGGGCCCGACAGGGCCCGACAGAGCCCGACAGGGCCCGACAGGGCCCGACAGATCCCAGTAGAGCCCGACAGAGCCCGACAGAGCCCGACAGAACCCGACAGAGCCCGACAGAGCCCAGTAGAGCCCGACAGAGCCCGACAGAGCCCGACAGAGCCCGACAGGGCCCGACAGGTCCCGACAGGGCCCAGTAGAGCCCGACAGAGCCCGACAGAGCCCGACAGAGCCCGACAGGGCCCGACAGGGCCCAGAAGAGCCCGACAGAGCCCGACAGAGCCCGACAGGGCCCGACAGGGCCCAGAAGAGCCCGACAGAGCCCGACAGAGCCCGACAGAGCCCGACAGAACCCGACAGAGCCCGACAGAGCCCGACAGAGCCCGACAGGGCTTGACAGGGCCCGACAGGGCCCGACAGGGCCCGATAGAGCCCGACAGAGCCCGACAGAGCCCGACAGGGCCCCACAGAGCCCGACAGAGCCCGACAGAGCCCGACAGGGCCCAGTAGAGCCCGACAGAGCCCGACAGAGCCCGACAGAGCCCGACAGGGCCCGACAGGGCCCGACAGAGCCCGACAGAGCCCGACAGGGCCCGACAGGGTCCGACAGGGCCCGACAGGGCCCAGTAGAGCCCGATAGAGCCCGACACAGCCCGACAGAGCCCGACAGGGCCAAACAGAGCCCGACAGAGCCCGACAGGGCCCGACAGGGCCCGACAGAGCCCAACAGGGCCCGATAGAGCCCGACAGGGCCCGACAGAGCCCGACAGAGCCCGACAGGGCACGACAGAGCCCGACAGAGCCCGACAGGGCCCGACAGAGCCCGACAGAGCCCGACAGGGCCCAGTAGAGCCCGACAGAGCCCAGTAGAGCCCAGTAGAGCCCGACAGAGCCCGACAGAGCCCGACAGAGCCCGACAGGGCCCGACCGGGCCCGACAGGGCCCAGTAGAGCCCGACAGAGCCCGACAGGGCCCGACAGAGCCCGACAGAGCCCGACAGGGCCCGACAGAGCCCGACAGAGCCCGACAGGGCCCAGTAGAGCCCGACAGAGCCCGACAGAGCCCGACAGAGCCCGACAGAGCCCGACAGGGCCCGACAGGGCCCGACAGAGCCCGACAGGGCCCGACAGAGCCCGACAGAGCCCGACAGGGCCCGACAGGGCCCGACAGAGCCCGACAGGGCCCGACAGGGCCCAGTAGAGCCCGACAGAGCCCGACAGAGCCCGACAGAGCCCGACAGGGCCTGACAGGGCCCAGTAGAGCCCGACAGAGCCCGACAGAGCCCGACAGAGCCCAGTAGAGCCCAGTAGAGCCCGACAGAGCCCGACACAGCCCGACAGAGCCCGACAGAGCCCGACAGGGCCCGACAGAGCCCGACAGGTCCCCACAGAGCCCGACAGAGCCCGACAGAGCCCGACAGGGCCCAGTAGAGCCCGACAGAGCCCGACAGAGCCCGACAGAGCCCGACAGGTCCCGACAGGGCCCGACAGAGCCCGACAGAGCCCGACAGGGCCCGACAGAGCCCGACAGAGCCCGACAGAGCCCGACAGGGCCCGACAGGGCCCGACAGAGCCCGACAGAGCCCGACAGGGCCCGACAGAGCCCGACAGGGCCCGACAGAGCCCGACAGAGCCCAGTAGAGCCCGACAGAGCCCGACAGAGCCCGACAGGGCCCGACAGAGCCCGACAGAGCCCGACAGGGCCCGACAGAGCCCGACAGGGCCCAGTAGAGCCCGACAGAGCCCGACAAAGCCCGACAGAGCCCGACAGAGCCCAGTAGAGCCCGACAGAGCCCGACAGAGCCCGACAGGGCCCGACAGAGCCCGACAGAGCCCAGTAGAGCCCGACAGAGCCCGTCAGGGCCCGACAGGGACCGACAGGGCCCAGTAGAGCCCGACAGAGCCCGACAGAGCCCAGTAGAGCCCAGTAGAGCCCGACCGGGCCCGACAGAGCCCGACAGAGCCCGACAGGGCCCAGTAGAGCCCGACAGAGCCCGACAGAGCCCGACAGGGCCCGACAGGGCCCGACAGAGCCCGACAGGGCCCGACAGGGCCCGACAGATCCCAGTAGAGCCCGACAGAGCCCGACAGAGCCCGACAGAACCCGACAGAGCCCGACAGAGCCCAGTAGAGCCCGACAGAGCCCGACAGAGCCCGACAGAGCCCGACAGGGCCCGACAGGTCTCGACAGGGCCCAGTAGAGCCCGACAGAGCCCGACAGAGCCCGACAGAGCCCGACAGGGCCCGACAGGGCCCAGAAGAGCCCGACAGAGCCCGACAGAGCCCGACAGAGCCCGACAGAACCCGACAGAGCCCGACAGAGCCCGACAGAGCCCGACAGTGCTTGACAGGGCCCGAAAGAGCCCGACAGGGCCCGATAGAGCCCGACAGAGCCCGACAGAGCCCGACAGGGCCCCACAGAGCCCGACAGAGCCCGACAGAGCCCGACAGGGCCCAGTAGAGCCCGACAGAGCCCGACAGAGCCCGACAGAGCCCGACAGGGCCCGACAGGGCCCGACAGAGCCCGACAGAGCCCGACAGGGCCCGACAGAGCCCGACAGGGCCCGACAGGGCCCAGTAGAGCCCGATAGAGCCCGACACAGCCCGACAGAGCCCGACAGGGCCAGACAGAGCCCGACAGAGCCCGACAGGGCCCGACAGGGCCCGACAGAGCCCAACAGGGCCCGATAGAGCCCGACAGGGCCCGACAGAGCCCGACAGAGCCCGACAGGGCCCGACAGAGCCCGACAGAGCCCGACAGGGCCCAGTAGAGCCCGACAGAGCCCAGTAGATCCCAGTAGAGCCCGACAGAGCCCGACAGAGCCCGACAGAGCCCGACAGGGCCCGACAGGGCCCGACAGGGCCCAGTAGAGCCCGACAGAGCCCGACAGGGCCCGACAGAGCCCGACAGAGCCCGACAGGGCCCGACAGAGCCCGACAGAGCCCGACAGGGCCCAGTAGAGCCCGACAGAGCCCGACAGAGCCCGACAGAACCCGACAGGGCCCAGTAGAGCCCGACAGAGCCCGACAGGGCCCGACAGAGCCCGACAGAGCCCGACAGAGCCCGACAGCGCCCGACAGGGCCCGACAGAGCCCGACAGAGCCCGACAGAGCCCGACAGAGCCCGACAGGGCCCAGTAGAGCCCGACAGAGCCCGACAGAGCCCGACAGAGCCCGACAGGGCCCGACAGAGCCCGACAGAGCCCGACAGGGCCCGACAGAGCCCGACAGAGCCCGACAGGGCCCAGTAGAGCCCGACAGAGCCCGACAGAGCCCGACAGAGCCCAGTAGAGCCCGACAGAGCCCGACAGAGCCCGACAGAGCCCGACAGGGCCCGACAGGGCCCGACAGAGCCCGACAGAGCCCGACAGGGCCCAGTAGAGCCCGACAGAGCCCGACAGAGCCCGACAGAGCCCGACAGAGCCCAGTAGAGCCCGACAGAGCCCGACAGAGCCCGACAGGGCCCGACAGGGCCCGACAGAGCCCGACAGAGCCCGACAGGGCCCGACAGGGCCCGACAGAGCCCAGTAGAGCCCGACAGAGCCCGACAGAGCCCGACAGAGCCCGACAGGGCCCGACAGGGCCCGACAGGGCCCAGTAGAGCCCGACAGAGCCCGACAGAGCCCGACAGAGCCCGACAGGGCCCGACAGAGCCCGACAGAGCCCGACAGGGCCCGACAGAGCCCGACAGGGCCCGACAGGGCACGACAGAGCCCGACAGGGCCCGACAGAGCCCGACAGAGCCCGACAGAGCCCGACAGGGCCCGACAGGGCCCAGTAGAGCCCGACAGAGCCCGACAGAGCCCGACAGAGCCCAGTAGAGCCCAGTAGAGCCCTACAGAGCCCGACACAGCCCGACAGAGCCTGACAGAGCCCGACAGGGCCCGACAGAGCCCGACAGGGCCCGACAGAGCCCGACAGAGCCCGACAGAGCCCGACAGGGCCCAGTAGAGCCCGACAGAGCCCGACAGAGCCCGACAGAGCCCGACAGGGCCCGACAGGGCCCGACAGAGCCCGACAGAGCCCGACAGGGCCCGACAGAGCCCGACAGGGCCCGACAGGGCCCAGTAGAGCCCGATAGAGCCCGACAGAGCCCGACAGAGCCCGACAGGGCCAGACAGAGCCCGACAGAGCCCGACAGGGCCGGACAGGGCCCGACAGAGCCCAACAGGGCCCGATAGAGCCCGACAGGGCCCGACAGAGCCCGACAGAGCCCGACAGGGCACGACAGAGCCCGACAGAGCCCGACAGGGCCCGACAGAGCCCGACAGAGCCCGACAGGGCCCAGTAGAGCCCGACAGAGCCCAGTAGAGCCCAGTAGAGCCCAACAGAGCCCGACAGAGCCCGACAGAGCCCGACAGGGCCCGACAGGGCCCGACAGGGCCCAGTAGAGCCCGACAGAGCCCGACAGAGCCCAGTAGAGCCCAGTAGAGCCCGACAGAGCCCGACAGAGCCCGACAGAGCCTGACAGGGCCCGACAGAGCCCGACAGAGCCCGACAGGGCCCGACAGGGCCCGACAGAGCCCGACAGGGCCCGACAGGGCCCAGTAGAGCCCGACAGAGCCCGACAGAGCCCGACAGAGCCCGACAGGGCCCGACAGGGCCCGACAGAGCCCGACAGGGCCCGACAGGGCCCGACAGAGCCCAGTAGAGCCCGACAGAGCCCGACAGAGCCCGACAGAACCCGACAGAGCCCGACAGAGCCCAGCAGAGCCCGACAGAGCCCATCAGGGCCCGACAGGGCCCAGTAGAGCCCGACAGAGCCCGACAAACCCCGACAGAGCCCGACAGAGCCCAGTAGAGCCCGACAGAGCCCGACAGGGCCCGACAGAGCCCGACAGAGCCCGACAGAGCCCGACAGGGCCCGACAGAGCCCGACAGAGCCCGACAGAGCCCAGTAGAGCCCAGTAGAGCCCGACCGGGCCCGACAGAGCCCGACAGAGCCCGACAGGGCCCAGTAGAGCCCGACAGAGCCCGACAGTGCCCGACAGGGCCCAGTAGAGCCCGACAGAGCCCGACAGAGCCCGACAGGGCCCGACAGGGCCCGACAGAGCCCGACAGGGCCCGACAGGGCCCGACAGATCCCAGTAGAGCCCGACAGAGCCCGACAGAGCCCGACAGAACCCGACAGAGCCCGACAGAGCCCAGTAGAGCCCGACAGAGCCCGACAGAGCCCGACAGAGCCCGACAGGGCCCGACAGGTCCCGACAGGGCCCAGTAGAGCCCGACAGGGCCCGACAGGGCCCAGAAGAGCCCGACAGAGCCCGACAGAGCCCGACAGGGCCCGACAGGGCCCAGAAGAGCCCGACAGAGCCCGACAGAGCCCGACAGAGCCCGACAGAACCCGACAGAGCCCGACAGAGCCCGACAGAGCCCGACAGGGCTTGACAGGGCCCGACAGAGCCCGACAGGGCCCGATAGAGCCCGACAGAGCCCGACAGAGCCCGACAGGGCCCCACAGAGCCCGACAGAGCCCGACAGAGCCCGACAGGGCCCAGTAGAGCCCGACAGAGCCCGACAGAGCCCGACAGAGCCCGACAGGGCCCGACAGGGCCCGACAGAGCCCGACAGAGCCCGACAGGGCCCGACAGAGCCCGACAGGGCCCGACAGGGCCCAGTAGAGCCCGATAGAGCCCGACACAGCCCGACAGAGCCCGACAGGGCCAGACAGAGCCCGACAGAGCCCGACAGGGCCCGACAGGGCCCGACAGAGCCCAACAGGGCCCGATAGAGCCCGACAGGGCCCGACAGAGCCCGACAGAGCCCGACAGGGCACGACAGAGCCCGACAGAGCCCGACAGGGCCCGACAGAGCCCGACAGAGCCCGACAGGGCCCAGTAGAGCCCGACAGAGCCCAGTAGAGCCCAGTAGAGCCCGACAGAGCCCGACAGAGCCCGACAGAGCCCGACAGGGCCCGACAGGGCCCGACAGGGCCCAGTAGAGCCCGACAGAGCCCGACAGGGCCCGACAGAGCCCGACAGAGCCCGACAGGGCCCGACAGAGCCCGACAGAGCCCGACAGGGCCCAGTAGAGCCCGACAGAGCCCGACAGAGCCCGACAGAGCCCGACAGAGCCCGACAGGGCCCGACAGGGCCCGACAGAGCCCGACAGGGCCCGACAGAGCCCGACAGAGCCCGACAGGGCCCGACAGGGCCCGACAGAGCCCGACAGGGCCCGACAGGGCCCAGTAGAGCCCGACAGAGCCCGACAGAGCCCGACAGAGCCCGACAGGGCCTGACAGGGCCCAGTAGAGCCCGACAGAGCCCGACAGAGCCCGACAGAGCCCAGTAGAGCCCAGTAGAGCCCGACAGAGCCCGACACAGCCCGACAGAGCCCGACAGAGCCCGACAGGGCCCGACAGAGCCCGACAGGTCCCCACAGAGCCCGACAGAGCCCGACAGAGCCCGACAGGGCCCAGTAGAGCCCGACAGAGCCCGACAGAGCCCGACAGAGCCCGACAGGTCCCGACAGGGCCCGACAGAGCCCGACAGAGCCCGACAGGGCCCGACAGAGCCCGACAGAGCCCGACAGAGCCCGACAGGGCCCAGTAGAGCCCGACAGAGCCCAGTAGAGCCCGACAGAGCCCGACAGAGCCCGACAGGGCCCGACAGAGCCCGACAGAGCCCGACAGGGCCCGACAGAGCCCGACAGGGCCCAGTAGAGCCCGACAGAGCCCGACAAAGCCCGACAGAGCCCGACAGAGCCCAGTAGAGCCCGACAGAGCCCGACAGAGCCCGACAGGGCCCGACAGAGCCCGACAGAGCCCAGTAGAGCCCGACAGAGCCCGTCAGGGCCCGACAGGGACCGACAGGGCCCAGTAGAGCCCGACAGAGCCCGACAGAGCCCAGTAGAGCCCAGTAGAGCCCGACAGAGCCCGACAGAGCCTGACAGGGCCCGACAGAGCCCGACAGAGCCCGACAGGGCCCGACAGGGCCCGACAGAGCCCGACAGGGCCCGACAGGGCCCAGTAGAGCCCGACAGGGCCCGACAGAGCCCGACAGAGCCCGACAGGGCCCGACAGAGCCCAGTAGAGCCCGACAGAGCCCGACAGAGCCCGACAGAACCCGACAGAGCCCGACAGAGCCCAGCAGAGCCCGACAGAGCCCATCAGGGCCCGACAGGGCCCAGTAGAGCCCGACAGAGCCCGACAAAGCCCGACAGAGCCCGACAGAGCCCAGTAGAGCCCGACAGAGCCCGACAGAGCCCGACAGAGCCCGACAGGGCCCGACAGAGCCCGACAGAGCCCAGTAGAGCCCAGTAGAGCCCGACAGGGCCCGACAGAGCCCGACAGAGCCCGACAGGGCCCAGTAGAGCCCGACAGAGCCCGACAGTGCCCGACAGGGCCCAGTAGAGCCCGACAGAGCCCGACAGAGCCCGACAGGGCCCGACAGGGCCAGACAGAGCCCGACAGGTCCCGACAGGGCCCAGTAGAGCCCGACAGAGCCCGACAGAGCCCGACAGAGCCCGACAGGGCCCGACAGGGCCCAGAAGAGCCCGACAGAGCCCGACAGAGCCCGACAGAACCCGACAGAGCCCGACAGAGCCCGACAGAGCCCGACAGGGCTTGACAGGGCCCGACAGAGCCCGACAGGGCCCGATAGAGCCCGACAGAGCCCGACAGAGCCCGACAGGGCCCCACAGAGCCCGACAGAGCCCGACAGAGCCCGACAGAGCCCGACAGGGACCGACAGAGCCCGACAGAGCCCGACAGAGCCCGACAGGGCCCGACAGAGCCCGACAGAGCCCGACAGGGCCCAGTAGAGCCCAGTAGAACCCGACAGAGCCCAGTAGAGCCCGACAGAGCCCGACAGAGCCCGACAGAGCCCGACAGGGCCCGACAGAGCCCGACAGGGCCCAGTAGAGCCCGACAGAGCCCGACAAAGCCCGACAGAGCCCGACAGAGCCCAGTAGAGCCCGACAGAGCCCGACAGAGCCCGACAGGGCCCGACAGAGCCCGACAGAGCCCAGTAGAGCCCGACAGAGCCCGTCAGGGCCCGACAGGCCCCGACAGGGCCCAGTAGAGCCCGACAGAGCCGACAGAGCCCAGTAGAGGCCGACAGAGCCGAGAGGGCCCGACAGAGCCCGACAGAACCCGACAGGGCCCAGTAGAGCCCGACAGAGCCCGACAGAGCCCGACAGGGCCCGACAGAGCCCGACAGAGCCCGACAGAGCCCGACAGCGCCCGACAGGGCCCAGTAGAGCCCGACAGAGCCCGACAGAGGCCGACAGAGCCCGACAGGGCCCGACAGAGCCCGACAGAGCCCGACAGGGCCCAGTAGAGCCCGACAGAGCCCAACAGGGCCCGACAGAGCCCGACAGGGCCCGACAGAGCCCGACAGGGCCCAGTAGAGCCCGACAGAGCCCGACAGAGCCCGACAGAGCCCGACAGGGCCCGACAGAGCCCGACAGAGCCCGACAGGGCCCAGTAGAGCCCGACAGAGCCCGACAGAGCCCGACAGAGCCCGACAGAGCCCAGTAGAGCCCGACAGGGCCCGACAGAGCCCGACAGAGCCCGACAGAGCCCGACAGCGCCCGACAGGGCCCAGTAGAGCCCGACAGAGCCCGACAGAGCCCGACAGAGCCCGACAGGGCCCGACAGAGCCCGACAGAGCCCGACAGGGCCCAGTAGAGCCCGACAGAGCCCAACAGGGCCCGACAGAGCCCGACAGAGCCCGACAGAGCCCGACAGGGCCCAGTAGAGCCCGACAGAGCCCGACAGAGCCCAACAGAGCCCGACAGAGCCCGACAGGGCCCGACAGAGCCCGACAGAGCCCGACAGGGCCCGACAGAGCCCGACAGGGCCCGACAGGGCCCGACAGAGCCCGACAGAGCCCGACAGGACCCGACAGAGCCCGACAGGGCCCAGTAGAGCCCGACAGAGCCCGATAGAGCCCGACAGGGCCCGACAGGGCCCAGTAGAGCCCGACAGAGCCCGACAGAGCCCAGTAGAGCCCAGTAGAGCCCGACAGAGCCCGACAGAGCCCGACAGAGCCCGACAGGGCCCGACAGAGCCCGACAGAGCCCGACAGAGCCCGACAGGGCCCGACAGGGCCCAGTAGAGCCCGAAAGAGCCCGACAGAGCCCAGTAGAGCCCAGTAGAGCCCGACAGGGCCCGACAGGGCCCGACAGGGCCCATTAGAGCCCGACAGAGCCCGACAGAGCCTGACAGAGCCCGACACGGCCCGACAGGGCCCGACAGAGTCCGACAGAGCCCGACAGGGCCCAGTAGAGCCCGACAGAGCCCGACAGAGCCCGACAGGGCCCGACAGGGCCCGACAGAGCCCGACAGAGCCCGACAGGGCCCGACAGGGCCCGACAGAGCCCGACAGGGCCCGATAGAGCCCGACAGGGCCCGACAGAGCCCGACAGACCCCGACAGGGCACGACAGAGCCCGACAGAGCCCGACAGGGCCCGACAGAGCCCGACAGAGCCCGACAGAGCCCGACAGGGCCCAGTAGAGCCCGACAGAGCCCAGTAGAGCCCAGTAGAGCCCGACAGAGCCCGACAGAGCCCGACAGAGCTCGACAGGGCCCGACAGGGCCCGACAGGGCCCAGTAGAGCCCGACAGAGCCCGACAGGGCCCGACAGAGCCCGACAGAGCCCGACAGAGCCCGACAGGGCCCAGTAGAGCCCGACAGAGCCCGACAGAGCCCGACAGAGCCCGACAGGGCCCAGTAGAGCCCGACAGAGCCCGACAGAGCCGACAGAGCCCGACAGGGCCCCGACAGAGCCCGACAGAGCCCGACAGGGCCCGACAGGGCCCGACAGAGCCTGACAGGGCCCGACAGAGCCCGACAGAGCCCGACAGAGCCCGACAGGGCCCCACAGAGCCCGAAAGAGCCCGACAAAGCCCAGTAGAGCCCGACAGAGCCCGACAGAGCCCGACAGGGCCCGACAGAGCCCAGTAGAGCCCGACAGAGCCCGACAGAGCCCGACAGAGCCCGACAGGGCCCGACAGGGCCCGACAGGGCCCAGTAGAGCCCGACAGAGCCCGACAGAGCCCGACAGAGCCCGACAGGGCCCGACAGAGCCCGACAGGGCCCGACAGGGCCCGACAGGGCCCGACAGAGCCCAGTAGAGCCCGACAGAGCCCGACAGAGCCCGACAGAGCCCGACAGGGCCCGACAGGGCCCAGTAGAGCCCGACAGAGCCCGACAGAGCCCGACAGAGCCCAGTAGAGCCCAGTAGAGCCCGACAGAGCCCGACACAGCCCGACAGAGCCCGACAGAGCCCGACAGGGCCCGACAGAGCCCGACAGGGCCCGACAGAGCCCGACAGAGCCCGACAGAGCCCGACAGGGCCCGACAGAGACCGACAGAGCCCGACAGAGCCCGACAGGGCCCAGTAGAGCCCGACAGAGCCCGACAGAGCCCGACAGAACCCGACAGGGCCCAGTAGAGCCCGACAGAGCCCGACAGAGCCCGACAGAGCCCGACAGAGCCCGACAGCGCCCGACAGGGCCCAGTAGAGCCCGACAGAGCCCGACAGAGCCCGACAGGGCCCGACAGAGCCCGACAGAGCCCGACAGGGGCGGACAGGGCCCAGTAGAGCCCGACAGAGCCCAACAGGGCCCGACAGAGCCCGACAGAGCACGACAGAGCCCGACAGGGCCCAGTAGAGCCCGACAGAGCCCGACAGAGCCCGACAGAGCCCAGTAGAGCCCGACAGAGCCCGACAGAGCCCGACAGGGCCCGACAGAGCCCGACAGGGCACGACAGGGCCCAACAGAGCCCGACAGAGCCCGACAGGGCCCGACAGAGCCCGACAGGGCCCAGTAGAGCCCGACAGAGCCCGATAGAGCCCGACAGGGCCCGACAGGGCCCAGTAGAGCCCAGTAGAGCCCGACAGAGCCCGACAGAGCCCGACAGGGCCCGACAGAGCCCGACAGAGCCCAGTAGAGCCCAGTAGAGCCCGACAGAGCCCGACAGAGCCCGAGAGAGCCCGACAGGGCCCGACAGAGCACGACAGAGCCCGACAGGGCCCGACAGGGCCCGACAGGGCCCAGTAGAGCCCGAAAGAGCCCGACAGACCCCAGTAGAGCCCAGTAGAGCCCGACAGGGCCCGACAGAGCCCGACAGGGCCCAGTAGAGCCCGACAGAGCCCGATAGAGCCCGACAGGGCCCGACAGGGCCCAGTAGAGCCCGACAGAGCCCGACAGAGCCCAGTAGAGCCCAGTAGAGCCCGACAGAGCCCGACAGAGCCCGACAGAGCCCGACAGGGCCCGACAGAGCCCGACAGAGCCCGACAGGGCCCGACAGAGCCCGACAGAGCCCGACAGGGCCCAGTAGAGCCCGACAGAGCCCGACAGAGCCCGACAGAGCCCGACAGAGCCCAGTAGAGCCCGACAGAGCCCGACAGAGCCCGACAGAGCCCGACAGGGCCCGACAGAGCCCGACAGGGCCCGACAGGGCCAGACAGAGCCCGACAGGGCCCGACAGAGCCCAGTAGAGCCCGACAGAGCCCGACAGGGCCCGACAGAGCCCGACAGGGCCCAGTAGAGCCCGACAGAGCCCGATAGAGCCCGACAGGGCCCGACAGGGCCCGACAGGGCCCAGTAGAGCCCGACAGAGCCTGACAGAGCCCAGTAGAGCCCAGTAGAGCCCGACAGAGCCCGACAGAGCCCGACAGAGCCCGACAGAGCCCGACAGGGCCCGACAGGGCCCAGTAGAGCCCGACAGAGCCCGACAGAGCCCAGTAGAACCCAGTAGAGCCCGACAGGGCCCGACAGGGCCCGACAGGGCCCATTAGAGCCCGACAGAGCCCGACAGAGCCTGACAGAGCCCGACAGGGCCCGACAGGGCCCGACAGAGCCCGACAGAGCCCGACAGAGCCCGACAGAGCCTGACAGAGCCCGACAGAGCCCGACAGGGCCCGACAGAGCCCGACAGAGCCCGACAGGACCCGACAGAGCCCGACAGAGCCCGACAGGGCCCAGTAGAGCCCGACAGAGCCCGACAGAGCCCGACAGAGCCCAGTAGAGCCCGACAGAGCCCGACAGAGCCCGACAGAGCCCGACAGGGCCCGACAGAGCCCGACAGGGCACGACAGGGCCCAACAGAGCCCGACAGAGCCCGACAGGGCCCGACAGAGCCCGACAGGGCCCAGTAGAGCCCGACAGAGCCCGATAGAGCCCGACAGGGCCCGACAGGGCCCAGTAGAGCCCAGTAGAGCCCGACAGAGCCCGACAGAGCCCGACAGGGCCCGACAGAGCCCGACAGAGCCCAGTAGAGCCCAGTAGAGCCCGACAGAGCCCGACAGAGCCCGACAGAGCCCGACAGGGCCCGACAGAGCACGACAGAGCCCGACAGGGCCCGACAGGGCCCGACAGGGCCCAGTAGAGCCCGAAAGAGCCCGACAGACCCCAGTAGAGCCCAGTAGAGCCCGACAGGGCCCGACAGAGCCCGACAGGGCCCAGTAGAGCCCGACAGAGCCCGATAGAGCCCGACAGGGCCCGACAGGGCCCGACAGAGTCCGACAGAGCCCGACAGGGCCCAGTAGAGCCCGACAGAGCCCGACAGAGCCCGACAGGGCCCGACAGGGCCCAGTAGAGCCCGATAGAGCCCGACAGAGCCCGACAGAGCCCGACAGGGCCCGACAGAGCCCGACAGGGCCCGACAGAGCCCGACAGGGCCCAGAAGAGCCCGACAAAGCCCGACAGAGCCCGACAGAGCCCGACAGAGCCCAGTAGAGCCCGACAGAGCCCGACAGAGCCCGACAGGGCCCGACAGGGCCCGACAGAGCCCGACAGAGCCCGACTGGGCCCGACAGGGCCCGACACAGCCCAGTAGAGCCCGACAGAGCCCGACAGAGCCCGACAGAGCCCGACAGGGCCCGACAGGGCCCGACAGGGCCCAGTAGAGCCCGACAGAGCCCGACAGAGCCCGACAGAGCCCGACAGAACCCGACAGAGCCCGACAGAGCCCGACAGGGCCCCACAGAGCCCGACAGAGCCCGACAGAGCCCGACAGAGCCCGACAGGGACCGACAGAGCCCGACAGAGCCCGACAGAGCCCGACAGGGCCCGACAGAGCCCGACAGAGCCCGACAGAGCCCGACAGGGCCCAGTAGAGCCCAGTAGAACCCGACAGAGCCCAGTAGAGCCCGACAGAGCCCGACAGAGCCTGACAGAGCCCGACAGGGCCCGACAGAGCCCGACAGGGCCCAGTAGAGCCCGACAGAGCCCGACAAAGCCCGACAGAGCCCGACAGAGCCCAGTAGAGCCCGACAGAGCCCGACAGAGCCCGACAGGGCCCGACAGAGCCCGACAGAGCCCAGTAGAGCCCGACAGAGCCCGTCAGGGCCCGACAGGCCCCGACAGGGCCCAGTAGAGCCCGACAGAGCCCGACAGAGCCCAGTAGAGGCCAACAGAGCCGAGAGGGCCCGACAGAGCCCGACAGAACCCGACAGGGCCCAGTAGAGCCCGACAGAGCCCGACAGAGCCCGACAGAGCCCGACAGGGCCCGACAGAGCCCGACAGAGCCCGACAGAGCCCGACAGCGCCCGACAGGGCCCAGTAGAGCCCGACAGAGCCCGACAGAGCCCGACAGGGCCCGACAGAGCCCGACAGAGCCCGACAGGGCCCAGTAGAGCCCGACAGAGCCCAACAGGGCCCGACAGAGCCCGACAGAGCCCGACAGAGCCCGACAGGGCTCAGTAGAGCCCGACAGAGCCCGACAGAGCCCGACAGAGCCCGACAGAGCCCGACAGGGCCCGACAGAGCCCGACAGGGCCCAGTAGAGCCCGACAGAGCCCGACAGAGCCCGACAGAGCCCGACAGAGCCCAGTAGAGCCCGACAGGGCCCGACAGAGCCCGACAGAGCCCGACAGAGCCCGACAGCGCCCGACAGGGCCCAGTAGAGCCCGACAGAGACCGACAGAGCCCGACAGAGCCCGACAGGGCCCGACAGGGCCCAGTAGAGCCCGACAGAGCCCAACAGGGCCCGACAGAGCCCGACAGAGCCCGACAGAGCCCGACAGGGCCCAGTAGAGCCCGACAGAGCCCAACAGGGCCCGACAGAGCCCGACAGAGCCCGACAGAGCCCGACAGGGCCCAGTAGAGCCCGACAGAGCCCGACAGAGCCCGACAGAGCCCGACAGGGCCCGACAGAGCCCGACAGAGCCCGACAGGGCCCGACAGGGCCCGACAGAGCCCGACAGAGCCCGACAGGGCCCGACAGAGCCCGACAGGGCCCAGTAGAGCCCGACAGAGCCCGATAGAGCCCGACAGGGCCCGACAGGGCCCAGTAGAGCCCGACAGAGCCCGACAGAGCCCAGTAGAGCCCAGTAGAGCCCGACAGAGCCCGACAGAGCCCGACAGAGCCCGACAGGGCCCGACAGAGCCCGACAGAGCCCGACAGGGCCCGACAGGGCCCAGTAGAGCCCGAAAGAGCCCGACAGAGCCCGACAGGGCCCGACAGAGCCCGACAGAGCCCGACAGGGCCCGACAGGGCCCGACAGGGCCCAGTAGAGCCCGAAAGAGCCCGACAGAGCCCAGTAGAGCCCAGTAGAGCCAGACAGGGCCCGACAGGGCCCGACAGGGCCCATTAGAGCCCGACAGAGCCCGACAGGGCCCAGTAGAGCCCGATAGAGCCCGACAGAGCCCGACAGAGCCCGACAGGGCCCGACAGAGCCCGACAGAGCCCGACAGGGCCCAGTAGAGCCCGATAGAGCCCGACAGAGCCCGACAGAGCCCGACAGGGCCCGACAGAGCCCGACAGAGCCCGACAGAGCCCGACAGGGCCCAGAAGAGCCCGACAAAGCCCGACAGAGCCCGACAGAGCCCGACAGAGCCCAGTAGAGCCCGACAGAGCCCGACAGAGCCCGACAGGGCCCGACAGGGCCCGACAGAGCCCGACAGAGCCCGACAGGGCCCGACAGGGCCCGACACAGCCCAGTAGAGCCCGACAGAGCCCGACAGAGCCCGACAGAGCCCGACAGGGCCCGACAGGGCCCGACAGGGCCCAGTAGAGCCCGACAGAGCCCGACAGAGCCCGACAGAGCCCGACAGAACCCGACAGAGCCCGACAGAGCCCGACAGGGCCCGACAGAGCCCGACAGGGCCCGACAGAGCCCGACAGAGCCCGACAGAGCCCGACAGGGCCCCACAGAGCCCGACAGAGCCCGACAGAGCCCGACAGAGCCCGACAGGGACCGACAGAGCCCGACAGAGCCCGACAGAGCCCGACAGGGCCCGACAGAGCCCGACAGAGCCCGACAGAGCCCGACAGGGCCCAGTAGAGCCCAGTAGAACCCGACAGAGCCCAGTAGAGCCCGACAGAGCCCGACAGAGCCTGACAGAGCCCGACAGGGCCCGACAGAGCCCGACAGGGCCCAGTAGAGCCCGACAGAGCCCGACAAAGCCCGACAGAGCCCGACAGAGCCCAGTAGAGCCCGACAGAGCCCGACAGAGCCCGACAGGGCCCGACAGAGCCCGACAGAGCCCAGTAGAGCCCGACAGAGCCCGTCAGGGCCCGACAGGCCCCGACAGGGCCCAGTAGAGCCCGACAGAGCCCGACAGAGCCCAGTAGAGGCCGACAGAGCCGAGAGGGCCCGACAGAGCCCGACAGAACCCGACAGGGCCCAGTAGAGCCCGACAGAGCCCGACAGAGCCCGACAGAGCCCGACAGGGCCCGACAGAGCCCGACAGAGCCCGACAGAGCCCGACAGCGCCCGACAGGGCCCAGTAGAGCCCGACAGAGCCCGACAGAGCCCGACAGGGCCCGACAGAGCCCGACAGAGCCCGACAGGGCCCAGTAGAGCCCGACAGAGCCCAACAGGGCCCGACAGAGCCCGACAGAGCCCGACAGAGCCCGACAGGGCCCAGTAGAGCCCGACAGAGCCCGACAGAGCCCGACAGGGCCCGACAGAGCCCGACAGAGCCCGACAGGGCCCAGTAGAGCCCGACAGAGCCCGACAGAGCCCGACAGAGCCCGACAGAGCCCAGTAGAGCCCGACAGGGCCCGACAGAGCCCGACAGAGCCCGACAGAGCCCGACAGCGCCCGACAGGGCCCAGTAGAGCCCGACAGAGACCGACAGAGCCCGACAGAGCCCGACAGGGCCCGACAGGGCCCAGTAGAGCCCGACAGAGCCCAACAGGGCCCGACAGAGCCCGACAGAGCCCGACAGAGCCCGACAGGGCCCAGTAGAGCCCGACAGAGCCCAACAGGGCCCGACAGAGCCCGACAGAGCCCGACAGAGCCCGACAGGGCCCAGTAGAGCCCGACAGAGCCCGACAGAGCCCGACAGAGCCCGACAGAGCCCGACAGGGCCCGACAGAGCCCGACAGCGCCCGACAGGGCCCGACAGGGCCCGACAGAGCCCGACAGAGCCCGACAGGGCACGACAGAGCCCGACAGGGCCCAGTAGAGCCTGACAGAGCCCGATAGAGCCCGACAGGGACCGACAGGGCCCAGTAGAGCCCGAAAGAGCCCGACAGAGCCCAGTAGAGCCCAGTAGAGCCCGACAGGGCCCGACAGGGCCCGACAGGGCCCATTAGAGCCCGACAGAGCCCGACAGAGCCTGACAGAGCCCGACAGGGCCCGACAGGGCCCGACAGAGTCCGACAGAGCCCGACAGGGCCCAGTAGAGCCCGACAGAGACCGACAGAGCCCGACAGGGCCCGACAGGGCCCGACAGGGCCCAGTAGAGCCCGATAGAGCCCGACAGAGCCCGACAGAGCCCGACAGGGCCCGACAGAGCCCGACAGAGCCCGACAGGGCCCGACAGGGCCCGACAAAGCCCGACAGGGCCCGATAGAGCCCGACAGGGCCCGACAGAGCCCGACAGACCCCGACAGGGCACGACAGAGCCCGACAGAGCCCGACAGGGCCCGACAGAGCCCGACAGAGCCCGACAGAGCCCGACAGGGCCCAGTAGAGCCCGACAGAGCCCAGTAGAGCCCAGTAGAGCCCGACAGAGCCCGACAGAGCCCGACAGAGCTCGACAGGGCCCGACAGGGCCCGACAGGGCCCAGTAGAGCCCGACAGAGCCCGACAGGGCCCGACAGAGCCCAGAGCCCGACAGAGCCCGACAGGGCCCAGTAGAGCCCGACAGAGCCCGACAGGGCCCGACAGAGCCCGACAGGGCCCGACAGAGCCCGACAGAGCCCGACAGAGCCCGACAGCGCCCGACAGGGCCCAGTAGAGCCCGACAGAGCCCGACAGAGCCCGACAGGGCCCGACAGAGCCCGACAGAGCCCGACAGGGCCCAGTAGAGCCCGACAGAGCCCAACAGGGCCCGACAGAGCCCGACAGAGCCCGACAGAGCCCGACAGGGCCCAGTAGAGCCCGACAGAGCCCGACAGAGCCCGACAGAGCCCGACAGGGCCCAACAGAGCCCGACAGAGCCCGACAGGGCCCAGTAGAGCCCGACAGAGCCCGACAGAGCCCGACAGAGCCCGACAGAGCCCAGTAGAGCCCGACAGGGCCCGACAGAGCCCGACAGAGCCCGACAGAGCCCGACAGCGCCCGACAGGGCCCAGTAGAGCCCGACAGAGACCGACAGAGCCCGACAGAGCCCGACAGGGCCCGACAGGGCCCAGTAGAGCCCGACAGAGCCCAACAGGGCCCGACAGAGCCCGACAGAGCCCGACAGAGCCCGACAGGGCCCAGTAGAGCCCGACAGAGCCCAACAGGGCCCGACAGAGCCCGACAGAGCCCGACAGAGCCCGACAGGGCCCAGTAGAGCCCGACAGAGCCCGACAGAGCCCGACAGAGCCCGACAGGGCCCGACAGAGCCCGACAGCGCCCGACAGGGCCCGACAGGGCCCGACAGAGCCCGACAGAGCCCGACAGGGCACGACAGAGCCCGACAGGGCCCAGTAGAGCCCGACAGAGCCCGATAGAGCCCGACAGGGCCCGACAGGGCCCAGTAGAGCCCGAAAGAGCCCGACAGAGCCCAGTAGAGCCCAGTAGAGCCCGACAGGGCCCGACAGGGCCCGACAGGGCCCATTAGAGCCCGACAGAGCCCGACAGAGCCTGACAGAGCCCGACAGGGCCCGACAGGGCCCGACAGAGTCCGACAGAGCCCGACAGGGCCCAGTAGAGCCCGACAGAGACCGACAGAGCCCGACAGGGCCCGACAGGGCCCGACAGGGCCCAGTAGAGCCCGACAGAGCCCGACAGAGCCCGACAGGGCCCGACAGAGCCCGACAGAGCCCGACAGGGCCCGACAGGGCCCGACAGAGCCCGACAGGGCCCGATAGAGCCCGACAGGGCCCGACAGAGCCCGACAGACCCCGACAGGGCACGACAGAGCCCGACAGAGCCCGACAGGGCCCGACAGAGCCCGACAGAGCCCGACAGAGCCCGACAGGGCCCAGTAGAGCCCGACAGAGCCCAGTAGAGCCCAGTAGAGCCCGACAGAGCCCGACAGAGCCCGACAGAGCTCGACAGGGCCCGACAGGGCCCGACAGGGCCCAGTAGAGCCCGACAGAGCCCGACAGGGCCCGACAGAGCCCGACAGAGCCCGACAGAGCCCGACAGGGCCCAGTAGAGCCCGACAGAGCCCGACAGAGCCCGACAGAGCCCGACAGGGCCCGACAGAGCCCGACAGAGCCCGACAGGGCCCGACAGGGCCCGACAGAGCCCGACAGAGCCCGACAAAGCCCAGTAGAGCCCGACAGAGACCGACAGAGCCCGACAGAGCCCGACAGAGCCCAGTAGAGCCCGACAGAGCCCGACAGAGCCCGACAGGGCCCGACAGGGCCCGACAGAGCCCGACAGAGCCCGACAGAGCCCGACAGGGCCCAGTAGAGCCCGACAGAGCCCGACAGAGCCCGACAGAGCCCGACAGAGCCCAGTAGAGCCCGACAGAGCCCGACAGAGCCCGACAGGGCCCGACAGGGCCCGACAGAGCCCGACAGAGCCCGACAGGGCCCGACAGGGCCCGACAGAGCCCAGTAGAGCCCGACAGAGCCCGACAGAGCCCGACAGAGCCCGACAGGGCCCGACAGGGCCCGACAGGGCCCAGTAGAGCCCGACAGAGCCCGACAGAGCCCGACAGAGCCCGACAGGGCCCGACAGAGCCCGACAGGGCCCGACAGGGCCCGACAGAGCCCAGTAGAGCCCGACAGAGCCCGACAGGGCCCGACAGGGCCCGACAGGGCCCAGTAGAGCCCGACAGAGCCCGACAGGGCCCGACAGAGCCCGACAGGGACCGACAGGGCCCGACAGAGCCCGACAGGGCCCGACAGGGTACGACAGAGCCCGACAGGGCCCGACAGGGCCCAGTAGAGCCCGAGAGAGCCCGACAGAGCCCGACAGAGCCCGACAGGGCCCAGTAGAGCCCGACAGAGCCCGACAGAGCCCGACAGAGCCCAGTAGAGCTCAGTAGATCCCGACAGAGCCCGACACAGCCCGACAGAGCCCGACAGAGCCCGACAGGGCCCGACAGAGCCCGACAGGGCCCGACAGAGCCCGACAGAGCCCGACAGAGCCCGACAGGGCCCGACAGAGCCCGACAGAGCCCGACAGGGCCCAGTAGAGCCCGACAGAGCCCAGTAGAGCCCAGTAGAGCCCGACAGAGCCCGACAGAGCCCGACAGAGCTCGACAGGGCCCGACAGGGCCCGACAGGGCCCAGTAGAGCCCGACAGAGCCCGACAGGGCCCGACAGAGCCCGACAGAGCCCGACAGAGCCCGACAGGGCCCAGTAGAGCCCGACAGAGCCCGACAGAGCCCGACAGAGCCCGACAGGGCCCAGTAGAGCCCGACAGAGCCCGACAGAGCCCGACAGAGCCCGACAGGGCCCGACAGAGCCCGACAGAGCCCGACAGGGCCCGACAGGGCCCGACAGAGCCCGACAGGGCCCGACAGAGCCCGACAGAGCCGACAGAGCCCGACAGGGCCCCACAGAGCCCGAAAGAGCCCGACAAAGCCCAGTAGAGCCCGACAGAGCCCGACAGAGCCCGACAGGGCCCGACAGAGCCCAGTAGAGCCCGACAGAGCCCGACAGAGCCCGACAGAGCCCGACAGGGCCCGACAGGGCCCGACAGGGCCCGACAGAGCCCGACAGGGCCCGACAGGGCCCGACAGAGCCCAGTAGAGCCCGACAGAGCCCGACAGGGCCCAGTAGAGCCCGACAGAGCCCGACAGAGCCCGACAGAGCCCGACAGAACCCGACAGAGCCCGACAGAGCCCGACAGGGCCCCACAGAGCCCGACAGAGCCCGACAGAGCCCGACAGAGCCCGACAGGGACCGACAGAGCCCGACAGAGCCCGACAGAGCCCGACAGGGCCCGACAGAGCCCGACAGAGCCCGACAGAGCCCGACAGGGCCCAGTAGAGCCCAGTAGAACCCGACAGAGCCCAGTAGAGCCCGACAGAGCCCGACAGAGCCTGACAGAGCCCGACAGGGCCCGACAGAGCCCGACAGGGCCCAGTAGAGCCCGACAGAGCCCGACAAAGCCCGACAGAGCCCGACAGAGCCCAGTAGAGCCCGACAGAGCCCGACAGAGCCCGACAGGGCCCGACAGAGCCCGACAGAGCCCAGTAGAGCCCGACAGAGCCCGTCAGGGCCCGACAGGCCCCGACAGGGCCCAGTAGAGCCCGACAGAGCCCGACAGAGCCCAGTAGAGGCCAACAGAGCCGAGAGGGCCCGACAGAGCCCGACAGAACCCGACAGGGCCCAGTAGAGCCCGACAGAGCCCGACAGAGCCCGACAGAGCCCGACAGGGCCCGACAGAGCCCGACAGAGCCCGACAGAGCCCGACAGCGCCCGACAGGGCCCAGTAGAGCCCGACAGAGCCCGACAGAGCCCGACAGGGCCCGACAGAGCCCGACAGAGCCCGACAGGGCCCAGTAGAGCCCGACAGAGCCCAACAGGGCCCGACAGAGCCCGACAGAGCCCGACAGAGCCCGACAGGGCTCAGTAGAGCCCGACAGAGCCCGACAGAGCCCGACAGAGCCCGACAGAGCCCGACAGGGCCCGACAGAGCCCGACAGGGCCCAGTAGAGCCCGACAGGGCCCGACAGAGCCCGACAGAGCCCGACAGAGCCCGACAGCGCCCGACAGGGCCCAGTAGAGCCCGACAGAGACCGACAGAGCCCGACAGAGCCCGACAGGGCCCGACAGGGCCCAGTAGAGCCCGACAGAGCCCAACAGGGCCCGACAGAGCCCGACAGAGCCCGACAGAGCCCGACAGGGCCCAGTAGAGCCCGACAGAGCCCAACAGGGCCCGACAGAGCCCGACAGAGCCCGACAGAGCCCGACAGGGCCCAGTAGAGCCCGACAGAGCCCGACAGAGCCCGACAGAGCCCGACAGGGCCCGACAGAGCCCGACAGAGCCCGACAGGGCCCGACAGGGCCCGACAGAGCCCGACAGAGCCCGACAGGGCCCGACAGAGCCCGACAGGGCCCAGTAGAGCCCGACAGAGCCCGATAGAGCCCGACAGGGCCCGACAGGGCCCAGTAGAGCCCGACAGAGCCCGACAGAGCCCAGTAGAGCCCAGTAGAGCCCGACAGAGCCCGACAGAGCCCGACAGAGCCCGACAGGGCCCGACAGAGCCCGACAGAGCCCGACAGGGCCCGACAGGGCCCAGTAGAGCCCGAAAGAGCCCGACAGAGCCCGACAGGGCCCGACAGAGCCCGACAGAGCCCGACAGGGCCCGACAGGGCCCGACAGGGCCCAGTAGAGCCCGAAAGAGCCCGACAGAGCCCAGTAGAGCCCAGTAGAGCCAGACAGGGCCCGACAGGGCCCGACAGGGCCCATTAGAGCCCGACAGAGCCCGACAGGGCCCAGTAGAGCCCGATAGAGCCCGACAGAGCCCGACAGAGCCCGACAGGGCCCGACAGAGCCCGACAGAGCCCGACAGGGCCCAGTAGAGCCCGATAGAGCCCGACAGAGCCCGACAGAGCCCGACAGGGCCCGACAGAGCCCGACAGAGCCCGACAGAGCCCGACAGGGCCCAGAAGAGCCCGACAAAGCCCGACAGAGCCCGACAGAGCCCGACAGAGCCCAGTAGAGCCCGACAGAGCCCGACAGAGCCCGACAGGGCCCGACAGGGCCCGACAGAGCCCGACAGAGCCCGACAGGGCCCGACAGGGCCCGACACAGCCCAGTAGAGCCCGACAGAGCCCGACAGAGCCCGACAGAGCCCGACAGGGCCCGACAGGGCCCGACAGGGCCCAGTAGAGCCCGACAGAGCCCGACAGAGCCCGACAGAGCCCGACAGAACCCGACAGAGCCCGACAGAGCCCGACAGGGCCCGACAGAGCCCGACAGGGCCCGATAGAGCCCGACAGAGCCCGACAGAGCCCGACAGGGCCCCACAGAGCCCGACAGAGCCCGACAGAGCCCGACAGAGCCCGACAGGGACCGACAGAGCCCGACAGAGCCCGACAGAGCCCGACAGGGCCCGACAGAGCCCGACAGAGCCCGACAGAGCCCGACAGGGCCCAGTAGAGCCCAGTAGAACCCGACAGAGCCCAGTAGAGCCCGACAGAGCCCGACAGAGCCTGACAGAGCCCGACAGGGCCCGACAGAGCCCGACAGGGCCCAGTAGAGCCCGACAGAGCCCGACAAAGCCCGACAGAGCCCGACAGAGCCCAGTAGAGCCCGACAGAGCCCGACAGAGCCCGACAGGGCCCGACAGAGCCCGACAGAGCCCAGTAGAGCCCGACAGAGCCCGTCAGGGCCCGACAGGCCCCGACAGGGCCCAGTAGAGCCCGACAGAGCCCGACAGAGCCCAGTAGAGGCCGACAGAGCCGAGAGGGCCCGACAGAGCCCGACAGAACCCGACAGGGCCCAGTAGAGCCCGACAGAGCCCGACAGAGCCCGACAGAGCCCGACAGGGCCCGACAGAGCCCGACAGAGCCCGACAGAGCCCGACAGCGCCCGACAGGGCCCAGTAGAGCCCGACAGAGCCCGACAGAGCCCGACAGGGCCCGACAGAGCCCGACAGAGCCCGACAGGGCCCAGTAGAGCCCGACAGAGCCCAACAGGGCCCGACAGAGCCCGACAGAGCCCGACAGAGCCCGACAGGGCCCAGTAGAGCCCGACAGAGCCCGACAGAGCCCGACAGGGCCCGACAGAGCCCGACAGAGCCCGACAGGGCCCAGTAGAGCCCGACAGAGCCCGACAGAGCCCGACAGAGCCCGACAGAGCCCAGTAGAGCCCGACAGGGCCCGACAGAGCCCGACAGAGCCCGACAGAGCCCGACAGCGCCCGACAGGGCCCAGTAGAGCCCGACAGAGACCGACAGAGCCCGACAGAGCCCGACAGGGCCCGACAGGGCCCAGTAGAGCCCGACAGAGCCCAACAGGGCCCGACAGAGCCCGACAGAGCCCGACAGAGCCCGACAGGGCCCAGTAGAGCCCGACAGAGCCCAACAGGGCCCGACAGAGCCCGACAGAGCCCGACAGAGCCCGACAGGGCCCAGTAGAGCCCGACAGAGCCCGACAGAGCCCGACAGAGCCCGACAGAGCCCGACAGGGCCCGACAGAGCCCGACAGCGCCCGACAGGGCCCGACAGGGCCCGACAGAGCCCGACAGAGCCCGACAGGGCACGACAGAGCCCGACAGGGCCCAGTAGAGCCCGACAGAGCCCGATAGAGCCCGACAGGGCCCGACAGGGCCCAGTAGAGCCCGAAAGAGCCCGACAGAGCCCAGTAGAGCCCAGTAGAGCCCGACAGGGCCCGACAGGGCCCGACAGGGCCCATTAGAGCCCGACAGAGCCCGACAGAGCCTGACAGAGCCCGACAGGGCCCGACAGGGCCCGACAGAGTCCGACAGAGCCCGACAGGGCCCAGTAGAGCCCGACAGAGACCGACAGAGCCCGACAGGGCCCGACAGGGCCCGACAGGGCCCAGTAGAGCCCGATAGAGCCCGACAGAGCCCGACAGAGCCCGACAGGGCCCGACAGAGCCCGACAGAGCCCGACAGGGCCCGACAGGGCCCGACAGAGCCCGACAGGGCCCGATAGAGCCCGACAGGGCCCGACAGAGCCCGACAGACCCCGACAGGGCACGACAGAGCCCGACAGAGCCCGACAGGGCCCGACAGAGCCCGACAGAGCCCGACAGAGCCCGACAGGGCCCAGTAGAGCCCGACAGAGCCCAGTAGAGCCCAGTAGAGCCCGACAGAGCCCGACAGAGCCCGACAGAGCTCGACAGGGCCCGACAGGGCCCGACAGGGCCCAGTAGAGCCCGACAGAGCCCGACAGGGCCCGACAGAGCCCGACAGAGCCCGACAGAGCCCGACAGCGCCCGACAGGGCCCAGTAGAGCCCGACAGAGCCCGACAGAGCCCGACAGGGCCCGACAGAGCCCGACAGAGCCCGACAGGGCCCAGTAGAGCCCGACAGAGCCCAACAGGGCCCGACAGAGCCCGACAGAGCCCGACAGAGCCCGACAGGGCCCAGTAGAGCCCGACAGAGCCCGACAGAGCCCGACAGAGCCCGACAGGGCCCAACAGAGCCCGACAGAGCCCGACAGGGCCCAGTAGAGCCCGACAGAGCCCGACAGAGCCCGACAGAGCCCGACAGAGCCCAGTAGAGCCCGACAGGGCCCGACAGAGCCCGACAGAGCCCGACAGAGCCCGACAGCGCCCGACAGGGCCCAGTAGAGCCCGACAGAGACCGACAGAGCCCGACAGAGCCCGACAGGGCCCGACAGGGCCCAGTAGAGCCCGACAGAGCCCAACAGGGCCCGACAGAGCCCGACAGAGCCCGACAGAGCCCGACAGGGCCCAGTAGAGCCCGACAGAGCCCAACAGGGCCCGACAGAGCCCGACAGAGCCCGACAGAGCCCGACAGGGCCCAGTAGAGCCCGACAGAGCCCGACAGAGCCCGACAGAGCCCGACAGGGCCCGACAGAGCCCGACAGCGCCCGACAGGGCCCGACAGGGCCCGACAGAGCCCGACAGAGCCCGACAGGGCACGACAGAGCCCGACAGGGCCCAGTAGAGCCCGACAGAGCCCGATAGAGCCCGACAGGGCCCGACAGGGCCCAGTAGAGCCCGAAAGAGCCCGACAGAGCCCAGTAGAGCCCAGTAGAGCCCGACAGGGCCCGACAGGGCCCGACAGGGCCCATTAGAGCCCGACAGAGCCCGACAGAGCCTGACAGAGCCCGACAGGGCCCGACAGGGCCCGACAGAGTCCGACAGAGCCCGACAGGGCCCAGTAGAGCCCGACAGAGACCGACAGAGCCCGACAGGGCCCGACAGGGCCCGACAGGGCCCAGTAGAGCCCGACAGAGCCCGACAGAGCCCGACAGGGCCCGACAGAGCCCGACAGAGCCCGACAGGGCCCGACAGGGCCCGACAGAGCCCGACAGGGCCCGATAGAGCCCGACAGGGCCCGACAGAGCCCGACAGACCCCGACAGGGCACGACAGAGCCCGACAGAGCCCGACAGGGCCCGACAGAGCCCGACAGAGCCCGACAGAGCCCGACAGGGCCCAGTAGAGCCCGACAGAGCCCAGTAGAGCCCAGTAGAGCCCGACAGAGCCCGACAGAGCCCGACAGAGCTCGACAGGGCCCGACAGGGCCCGACAGGGCCCAGTAGAGCCCGACAGAGCCCGACAGGGCCCGACAGAGCCCGACAGAGCCCGACAGAGCCCGACAGGGCCCAGTAGAGCCCGACAGAGCCCGACAGAGCCCGACAGAGCCCGACAGGGCCCGACAGAGCCCGACAGAGCCCGACAGGGCCCGACAGGGCCCGACAGAGCCCGACAGAGCCCGACAAAGCCCAGTAGAGCCCGACAGAGACCGACAGAGCCCGACAGAGCCCGACAGAGCCCAGTAGAGCCCGACAGAGCCCGACAGAGCCCGACAGGGCCCGACAGGGCCCGACAGAGCCCGACAGAGCCCGACAGAGCCCGACAGGGCCCAGTAGAGCCCGACAGAGCCCGACAGAGCCCGACAGAGCCCGACAGAGCCCAGTAGAGCCCGACAGAGCCCGACAGAGCCCGACAGGGCCCGACAGGGCCCGACAGAGCCCGACAGAGCCCGACAGGGCCCGACAGGGCCCGACAGAGCCCAGTAGAGCCCGACAGAGCCCGACAGAGCCCGACAGAGCCCGACAGGGCCCGACAGGGCCCGACAGGGCCCAGTAGAGCCCGACAGAGCCCGACAGAGCCCGACAGAGCCCGACAGGGCCCGACAGAGCCCGACAGGGCCCGACAGGGCCCGACAGAGCCCAGTAGAGCCCGACAGAGCCCGACAGGGCCCGACAGGGCCCGACAGGGCCCAGTAGAGCCCGACAGAGCCCGACAGGGCCCGACAGAGCCCGACAGGGACCGACAGGGCCCGACAGAGCCCGACAGGGCCCGACAGGGTACGACAGAGCCCGACAGGGCCCGACAGGGCCCAGTAGAGCCCGAGAGAGCCCGACAGAGCCCGACAGAGCCCGACAGGGCCCAGTAGAGCCCGACAGAGCCCGACAGAGCCCGACAGAGCCCAGTAGAGCTCAGTAGATCCCGACAGAGCCCGACACAGCCCGACAGAGCCCGACAGAGCCCGACAGGGCCTGACAGAGCCCGACAGGGCCCGACAGAGCCCGACAGAGCCCGACAGAGCCCGACAGGGCCCGACAGAGCCCGACAGAGCCCGACAGGGCCCAGTAGAGCCCGACAGAGCCCAGTAGAGCCCAGTAGAGCCCGACAGAGCCCGACAGAGCCCGACAGAGCTCGACAGGGCCCGACAGGGCCCGACAGGGCCCAGTAGAGCCCGACAGAGCCCGACAGGGCCCGACAGAGCCCGACAGAGCCCGACAGAGCCCGACAGGGCCCAGTAGAGCCCGACAGAGCCCGACAGAGCCCGACAGAGCCCGACAGGGCCCAGTAGAGCCCGACAGAGCCCGACAGAGCCCGACAGAGCCCGACAGGGCCCGACAGAGCCCGACAGAGCCCGACAGGGCCCGACAGGGCCCGACAGAGCCCGACAGGGCCCGACAGAGCCCGACAGAGCCCGACAGAGCCCGACAGGGCCCCACAGAGCCCGAAAGAGCCCGACAAAGCCCAGTAGAGCCCGACAGAGCCCGACAGAGCCCGACAGGGCCCGACAGAGCCCAGTAGAGCCCGACAGAGCCCGACAGAGCCCGACAGAGCCCGACAGGGCCCGACAGGGCCCGACAGGGCCCGACAGAGCCCGACAGGGCCCGACAGGGCCCGACAGAGCCCAGTAGAGCCCGACAGAGCCCGACAGGGCCCGACAGGGCCCGACAGGGCCCAGTAGAGCCCGACAGAGCCCGACAGAGCCCGTCAGAGCCCGACAGGGCCCGACAGAGCCCGACAGGGCCCGACAGGGCCCGACAGGGCCCGACAGAGCCCAGTAGAGCCCGACAGAGCCCGACAGAGCCCGACAGAGCCCGACAGGGCCCGACAGGGCCCAGTAGAGCCCGACAGAGCCCGACAGAGCCCGACAGAGCCCAGTAGAGCCCAGTAGAGCCCGACACAGCCCGACAGAGCCCGACAGAGCCCGACAGGGCCCGACAGAGCCCGACAGGGCCCGACAGAGACCGACAGAGCCCGACAGAGCCCGACAGGGCCCAGTAGAGCCCGACAGAGCCCGACAGAGCCCGACAGAACCCGACAGGGCCCAGTAGAGCCCGACAGAGCCCGACAGGGCCCGACAGAGCCCGACAGAGCCCGACAGAGCCCGACAGCGCCCGACAGGGCCCAGTAGAGCCCGACAGAGCCCGACAGAGCCCGACAGGGCCCGACAGAGCCCGACAGAGCCCGACAGGGCCCGACAGGGCCCAGTAGAGCCCGACAGAGCCCAACAGGGCCCGACAGAGCCCGACAGAGCACGACAGAGCCCGACAGGGCCCAGTAGAGCCCGACAGAGCCCGACAGAGCCCGACAGAGCCCGACAGGGCCCGACAGAGCCCGACAGAGCCCGACAGGGCCCGACAGGGCCCAGTAGAGCCCGACAGAGCCCGACAGAGCCCGACAGAGCCCGACAGGGCCCAGTAGAGCCCGACAGAGCCCGACAGAGCCCGACAGAGCCCAGTAGAGCCCGACAGAGCCCGACAGAGCCCGACAGAGGCCGACAGGGCCCGACAGAGCCCGACAGGGCCCGACAGGGCCCGACAGAGCCCGACAGGGCCCGACAGAGCCCAGTAGAGCCCGACAGAGCCCGACAGGGCCCGACAGAGCCCGACAGGGCCCAGTAGAGCCCGACAGAGCCCGA
This sequence comes from Caloenas nicobarica, assembly GCF_036013445.1. NCBI lineage: Eukaryota > Metazoa > Chordata > Aves > Columbiformes > Columbidae > Caloenas > Caloenas nicobarica. Next base: position 93,529 of record NW_027017364.1, read on the forward strand.
TAGAGCCCGACAGGGCCCGACAGGGCCCGACAGGGCCCAGTAGAGCCCGACAGAGCCCGACAGAGCCCAGTAGAGCCCAGTAGAGCCCGACAGAGCCCGACAGAGCCCGACAGAGCCCGACAGGGCCCAGTAGAGCCCGACAGAGCCCGACAGAGCCCAGTAGAGCCCAGTAGAGCCCGACAGGGCCCGACAGGGCCCGACAGGGCCCATTAGAGCCCGACAGAGCCCGACAGAGCCTGACAGAGCCCGACAGGGCCCGACAGGGCCCGACAGAGCCCGACAGAGCCCGACAGAGCCCGACAGAGCCTGACAGAGCCCGACAGAGCCCGACAGGGCCCGACAGAGCCCGACAGAGCCCGACAGGGCCCGACAGAGCCCGACAGAGCCCGACAGGGCCCAGTAGAGCCCGACAGAGCCCGACAGAGCCCGACAGAGCCCAGTAGAGCCCGACAGAGCCCGACAGAGCCCGACAGAGCCCGACAGGGCCCGACAGAGCCCGACAGGGCACGACAGGGCCCAACAGAGCCCGACAGAGCCCGACAGGGCCCGACAGAGCCCGACAGGGCCCAGTAGAGCCCGACAGAGCCCGATAGAGCCCGACAGGGCCCGACAGGGCCCAGTAGAGCCCAGTAGAGCCCGACAGAGCCCGACAGAGCCCGACAGGGCCCGACAGAGCCCGACAGAGCCCAGTAGAGCCCAGTAGAGCCCGACAGAGCCCGACAGAGCCCGACAGAGCCCGACAGGGCCCGACAGAGCACGACAGAGCCCGACAGGGCCCGACAGGGCCCGACAGGGCCCAGTAGAGCCCGAAAGAGCCCGACAGACCCCAGTAGAGCCCAGTAGAGCCCGACAGGGCCCGACAGAGCCCGACAGGGCCCAGTAGAGCCCGACAGAGCCCGATAGAGCCCGACAGGGCCCGACAGGGCCCAGTAGAGCCCGACAGAGCCCGACAGAGCCCAGTAGAGCCCAGTAGAGCCCGACAGAGCCCGACAGAGCCCGACAGAGCCCGACAGGGCCCGACAGAGCCCGACAGAGCCCGACAGGGCCCGACAGGGCCCGACAGGGCCCAGTAGAGCCCGAAAGAGCCCGACAGAGCCCAGTAGAGCCCAGTAGAGCCAGACAGGGCCCGACAGGGCCCGACAGGGCCCATTAGAGCCCGACAGAGCCCGACAGAGCCTGACAGAGCCCGACAGGGCCCGACAGGGCCCGACAGAGTCCGACAGAGCCCGACAGGGCCCAGTAGAGCCCGACAGAGCCCGACAGAGCCCGACAGGGCCCGACAGGGCCCGACAGGGCCCGACAGAGCCCGACAGGGCCCAGTAGAGCCCGATAGAGCCCGACAGAGCCCGACAGAGCCCGACAGGGCCCGACAGAGCCCGACAGAGCCCGACAGAGCCCGACAGGGCCCAGAAGAGCCCGACAAAGCCTGACAGAGCCCGACAGAGCCCGACAGAGCCCAGTAGAGCCCGACAGAGCCCGACAGAGCCCGACAGGGCCCGACAGGGCCCAACAGAGCCCGACAGAGCCCGACAGGGCCCGACAGGGCCCGACAGAGCCCGACAGGGCCCAGTAGAGCCCGACAGAGCCCGATAGAGCCCGACAGGGCCCGACAGGGCCCGACAGGGCCCAGTAGAGCCCGACAGAGCCCGACAGAGCCCAGTAGAGCCCAGTAGAGCCCGACAGAGCCCGACAGAGCCCGACAGAGCCCGACAGGGCCCAGTAGAGCCCGACAGAGCCCGACAGAGCCCAGTAGAGCCCAGTAGAGCCCGACAGGGCCCGACAGGGCCCGACAGGGCCCATTAGAGCCCGACAGAGCCCGACAGAGCCTGACAGAGCCCGACAGGGCCCGACAGGGCCCGACAGAGCCCGACAGAGCCCGACAGAGCCCGACAGAGCCTGACAGAGCCCGACAGAGCCCGACAGGGCCCGACAGAGCCCGACAGAGCCCGACAGGGCCCGACAGAGCCCGACAGAGCCCGACAGGGCCCAGTAGAGCCCGACAGAGCCCGACAGAGCCCGACAGAGCCCAGTAGAGCCCGACAGAGTCCGACAGAGCCCGACAGAGCCCGACAGGGCCCGACAGAGCCCGACAGGGCACGACAGGGCCCAACAGAGCCCGACAGAGCCCGACAGGGCCCGACAGAGCCCGACAGGGCCCAGTAGAGCCCGACAGAGCCCGATAGAGCCCTACAGGGCCCGACAGGGCCCAGTAGAGCCCAGTAGAGCCCGACAGAGCCCGACAGAGCCCGACAGGGCCCGACAGAGCCCGACAGAGCCCAGTAGAGCCCAGTAGAGCCCGACAGAGCCCGACAGAGCCCGACAGAGCCCGACAGGGCCCGACAGAGCACGACAGAGCCCGACAGGGCCCGACAGGGCCCGACAGGGCCCAGTAGAGCCCGAAAGAGCCCGACAGACCCCAGTAGAGCCCAGTAGAGCCCGACAGGGCCCGACAGAGCCCGACAGGGCCCAGTAGAGCCCGACAGAGCCCGATAGAGCCCGACAGGGCCCGACAGGGCCCAGTAGAGCCCGACAGAGCCCGACAGAGCCCAGTAGAGCCCAGTAGAGCCCGACAGAGCCCGACAGAGCCCGACAGAGCCCGACAGGGCCCGACAGAGCCCGACAGAGCCCGACAGGGCCCGACAGGGCCCGACAGGGCCCAGTAGAGCCCGAAAGAGCCCGACAGAGCCCAGTAGAGCCCAGTAGAGCCAGACAGGGCCCGACAGGGCCCGACAGGGCCCATTAGAGCCCGACAGAGCCCGACAGAGCCTGACAGAGCCCGACAGGGCCCGACAGGGCCCGACAGAGTCCGACAGAGCCCGACAGGGCCCAGTAGAGCCCGACAGAGCCCGACAGAGCCCGACAGGGCCCGACAGGGCCCGACAGGGCCCGACAGAGCCCGACAGGGCCCAGTAGAGCCCGATAGAGCCCGACAGAGCCCGACAGAGCCCGACAGGGCCCGACAGAGCCCGACAGAGCCCGACAGAGCCCGACAGGGCCCAGAAGAGCCCGACAAAGCCTGACAGAGCCCGACAGAGCCCGACAGAGCCCAGTAGAGCCCGACAGAGCCCGACAGAGCCCGACAGGGCCCGACAGGGCCCAACAGAGCCCGACAGAGCCCGACAGGGCCCGACAGGGCCCGACACAGCCCAGTAGAGCCCGACAGAGCCCGACAGAGCCCGACAGAGCCCGACAGGGCCCGACAGGGCCCGACAGGGCCCAGTAGAGCCCGACAGAGCCCGACAGAGCCCGACAGAGCCCGACAGAACCCGACAGAGCCCGACAGAGCCCGACAGGGCCCGACAGAGCCCGACAGGGCCCGATAGAGCCCGACAGAGCCCGACAGAGCCCGACAGGGCCCCACAGAGCCCGACAGAGCCCGACAGAGCCCGACAGAGCCCGACAGGGACCGACAGAGCCCGACAGAGCCCGACAGAGCCCGACAGGGCCCGACAGAGCCCGACAGAGCCCGACAGGGCCCAGTAGAGCCCAGTAGAACCCGACAGAGCCCAGTAGAGCCCGACAGAGCCCGACAGAGCCTGACAGAGCCCGACAGGGCCCGACAGAGCCCGACAGGGCCCAGTAGAGCCCGACAGAGCCCGACAAAGCCCGACAGAGCCCGACAGAGCCCAGTAGAGCCCGACAGAGCCCGACAGAGCACGACAGGGCCCGACAGAGCCCGACAGAGCCCAGTAGAGCCCGACAGAGCCCGACAGAGGCCAGTAGAGGCCGACAGAGCCGAGAGGGCCCGACAGAGCCCGACAGAACCCGACAGGGCCCAGTAGAGCCCGACAGAGCCCGACAGAGCCCGACAGAGCCCGACAGGGCCCGACAGAGCCCGACAGAGCCCGACAGCGCCCGACAGGGCCCAGTAGAGCCCGACAGAGCCCGACAGAGCCCGACAGGGCCCGACAGAGCCCGACAGAGCCCGACAGGGCCCAGTAGAGCCCGACAGAGCCCAACAGGGCCCGACAGAGCCCGACAGAGCCCGACAGAGCCCGACAGGGCCCAGTAGAGCCCGACAGAGCCCGACAGAGCCCGACAGAGCCCGACAGAGCCCGACAGGGCCCGACAGAGCCCGACAGAGCCCGACAGGGCCCGACAGAGCCCGACAGAGCCCGACAGGGCCCAGTAGAGCCCGACAGAGCCCGACAGAGCCCGACAGAGCCCGACAGAGCCCAGTAGAGCCCGACAGGGCCCGACAGAGCCCGACAGAGCCCGACAGAGCCCGACAGCGCCCGACAGGGCCCAGTAGAGCCCGACAGAGACCGACAGAGCCCGACAGAGCCCGACAGGGCCCGACAGGGCCCAGTAGAGCCCGACAGAGCCCAACAGGGCCCGACAGAGCCCGACAGAGCCCGACAGAGCCCGACAGGGCCCAGTAGAGCCCGACAGAGCCCAACAGGGCCCGACAGAGCCCGACAGAGCCCGACAGAGCCCGACAGGGCCCAGTAGAGCCCGACAGAGCCCGACAGAGCCCGACAGAGCCCGACAGAGCGCGACAGGGCCCGACAGAGCCCGATAGATCCCGACAGGGCCCGACAGGGCCCGACAGAGCCCGACAGAGCCCGACAGGGCCCGACAGAGCCCGACAGGGCCCAGTAGAGCCCGACAGAGCCCGATAGAGCCCGACAGGGCCCGACAGGGCCCAGTAGAGCCCGACAGAGCCCGACAGAGCCCGACAGAGCCCAGTAGAGCCCGACAGAGCCCGACAGAGCCCGACAGGGCCCGACAGGGCCCGACAGAGCCCGACAGAGCCCGACAGGGCCCGACAGGGCCCGACAGAGCCCAGTAGAGCCCGACAGAGCCCGACAGAGCCCGACAGAGCCCGACAGGGCCCGACAGAGACCGAGAGGGCCCGACAGGGCCCGACAGGGCCCGACAGAGCCCAGTAGAGCCCGACAGAGCCCGACAGAGCCCGACAGAGCCCGACAGAGCCCGACAGGGCCCGACAGGGCCCAGTAGAGCCCGACAGAGCCCGACAGAGCCCGACAGAGCCCGACAGGGCCCGACAGAGCCCGACAGAGCCCGACAGGGCCCGACAGGGCCCGACAGAGCCCGACAGGGCCCGACAGAGCCCGACAGGGCCCGACAGGGTACGACAGAGCCCGACAGGGCCCGACAGGGCCCAGTAGAGCCCGACAGAGCCCGACAGAGCCCGACAGAGCCCGACAGGGCCCGACAGGGCCCAGTAGAGCCCGACAGAGCCCGACAGAGCCCGACAGAGCCCAGTAGAGCCCAGTAGAGCCCGACAGAGCCCGACACAGCCCGACAGAGCCCGACAGAGCCCGACAGAGCCCGACAGAGCCCGACAGAGCCCGACAGGGCCCAGTAGAGCCCGACAGAGCCCGACAGGGCCCGACAGAGCCCGACAGAGCCCGACAGAGCCCGACAGCGCCCGACAGGGCCCAGTAGAGCCCGACAGAGCCCGACAGAGCCCGACAGAGCCCGACAGGGCCCAACAGAGCCCGACAGAGCCCGACAGGGCCCGACAGGGCCCAGTAGAGCCCGACAGAGCCCAACAGGGCCCGACAGAGCCCGACAGAGCCCGACAGAGCCCGACAGAGCCCGACAGGGCCCGACAGAGCCCGACAGAGCCCGACAGAGCCCGACAGGGCCCAGTAGAGCCCGACAGAGCCCGACAGAGCCCGACAGAGCCCAGTAGAGCCCGACAGAGCACGACAGAGCCCGATAGAGCCCGACAGGGCCCAGTAGAGCCCGACAGAGCCCGACAGGGCCCGACAGGGCCCAGTAGAGCCCGACAGAGCCCGACAGAGCCCGACAGAGACCAGTAGAGCCCGACAGAGCCCGACAGAGCCCGACAGGGCCCGACAGAGCCCGACAGAGCCCGACAGAGCCCAGTAGAGCCCAGTAGAGCCCGACAGAGCCCGACACAGCCCGACAGAGCCCGACACAGCCCGACAGGGCCCGACAGAGCCCGACAGGGCCCGACAGAGCCCGACAGAGCCCGACAGAGCCCGACAGGGCCCAGTAGAGCCCGACAGAGCCCGACAGAGCCCGACAGAGCCCGACAGGGACCGACAGAGCCCGACAGAGCCCGACAGGGCCCGACAGGGCCCGACAGAGCCCGACAGAGCCCGACAGGGCCCGACAGAGCCCGACAGAGCCCGACAGGGCCCAGTAGAGCCCAGTAGAACCCGACAGAGCCCAGTAGAGCCCGACAGAGCCCGACAGAGCCCGACAGAGCCCGACAGGGCCCGACAGAGCCCGACAGAGCCCGACAGAGCCCGACAGGGCCCGACAGAGCCCGACAGGGCCCAGTAGAGCCCGACAGAGCCCGTCAGGGCCCGACAGGGCCCGACAGGGCCCAGTAGAGCCCGACAGAGCCCGACAGAGCCCGACAGAGCCCGACAGAGCCCGACAGGGCCCGACAGAACCCGACAGAGCCCGACAGGGCCCGACAGGTCCCGACAGAGCCCGACAGGGCCCGACAGGGCCCAGTAGAGCCCGACAGAGCCCGACAGAGCCCGACAGAGCCCGACAGGGCCCGACAGAGCCCGACAGAGCCCGACATAGCCCAGTAGAGCCCGACAGAGCCCGTCAGGGCCCGACAGGGCCCGACAGGGCCCAGTAGAGCCCGACAGAGCCCGACAGAGCCCAGTAGAGCCCAGTAGAGCCCGACAGAGCCCGACAGAGCCCGACAGAGCCCGACAGGGCCCGACAGAGCCCGACAGAGCCCGACAGGGCCCGACAGGGCCCGACAGAGCCCGACAGGGCCCGACAGGGCCCAGTAGAGCCCGACAGAGCCCGACAGAGCCCGACAGAGCCCGACAGGGCCCGACAGGGCCCGACAGAGCCCAGTACAGCCCGACAGAGCCCGACAGAGCCCGACAGAGCCCGACAGAACCCGACAGAGCCCGACAGAGCCCAGCAGAGCCCGACAGAGCCCATCAGGGCCCGACAGGGCCCAGTAGAGCCCGACAGAGCCCGACAAAGCCCGACAGAGCCCGACAGAGCCCAGTAGAGCCCGACAGAGCCCGACAGGGCCCGACAGGGCCCGACAGGGCCCAGTAGAGCCCGACAGAGCCCGACAGAGCCCAGTAGAGCCCAGTAGAGCCCGACAGAGCCCGACAGAGCCCGACAGAGCCCGACAGGGCCCGACAGAGCCCGACAGAGCCCGACAGGGCCCGACAGGGCCCAGTAGAGCCCGACAGAGCCCGACAGGGCCCGACAGAGCCCGACAGAGCCCGACAGGGCCCGACAGAGCCCGACAGGACCCAGTAGAGCCCGACAGAGCCCGACAGAGCCCGACAGAGCCCGACAGGGCCCGACAGAGCCCGACAGAGCCCGACAGGGCCCGACAGAGCCCGACAGGGCCCGACAGAGCCCGACAGAGCCCGACAGGGCCCCACAGAGCCCGAAAGAGCCCGACAGGGCCCAGTAGAGCCCGACAGAGCCCGACAGAGCCCGACAGAGCCCAGTAGAGCCCGACAGAGCCCGACAGAGCCCGACAGAGCCCGACAGAGCCCGACAGGGCCCAGTAGAGCCCGACAGAGCCCGACAGAGCCCGACAGAGCCCGACAGAGCCCAGTAGAGCCCGACAGAGCCCGACAGAGCCCGACAGGGCCCGACAGGGCCCGACAGAGCCCGACAGAGCCCGACAGGGCCCGACAGGGCCCGACAGAGCCCAGTAGAGCCCGACAGAGCCCGACAGGGCCCGACAGGGCCCAGTAGAGCCCGACAGAGCCCGACAGGGCCCGACAGGGCCCGACAGAGCCCGACAGGGCCCGACAGAGCCCGACAGAGCCCGACAGGGCCCGACAGGGCCCAGTAGAGCCCGACAGAGCCCGACAGAGCCCGACAGAGCCCGACAGGGCCCGACAGAGCCCAGTAGAGCCCGACAGAGCCCGACAGAGCCCGACAGAACCCGACAGAGCCCGACAGAGCCCAGCAGAGCCCGACACAGCCCATCAGGGCCCGACAGGGCCCAGTAGATCCCGACAGAGCCCGACAAAGCCCGACAGAGCCCGACAGAGCCCAGTAGAGCCCGACAGAGCCCGACAGGGCCCGACAGGGCCCGACAGGGCCCAGTAGAGCCCGACAGAGCCCGACAGAGCCCAGTAGAGCCCAGTAGAGCCCGACAGAGCCCGACAGAGCCCGACAGAGCCCGACAGGGCCCGACAGAGCTCGACAGAGCCCGACAGGGCCCGACAGGGCCCAGTAGAGCCCGACAGAGCCCGACAGGGCCCGACAGAGCACGACAGAGCCCGACAGGGCCCGACAGAGCCCGACAGAGCCCGACAGGACCCAGTAGAGCCCGACAGAGCCCGACAGAGCCCGACAGAGCCCGACAGGGCCCGACAGAGCCCGACAGAGCCCGACAGGGCCCGACAGAGCCCGACAGGGCCCGACAGAGCCCGACAGAGCCCGACAGAGCCCGACAGGGCCCCACAGAGCCCGAAAGAGCCCGACAGGGCCCAGTAGAGCCCGACAGAGCCCGACAGAGCCCGACAGAGCCCAGTAGAGCCCGACAGAGCCCGACAGAGCCCGACAGAGCCCGACAGAGCCCGACAGGGCCCAGTAGAGCCCGACAGAGCCCGACAGAGCACGACAGAGCCCGACAGAGCCCAGTAGAGCCCGACAGAGCCCGACAGAGCCCGACAGGGCCCGACAGGGCCCGACAGAGCCCGACAGATCCCGACAGGGCCCGACAGGGCCCGACAGAGCCCAGTAGAGCCCGACAGAGCCCGACAGGGCCCGACAGGGCCCAGTAGAGCCCGACAGAGCCCGACAGGGCCCGACAGGGCCCGACAGAGCCCGACAGGGCCCGACAGAGCCCGACAGAGCCCGACAGGGCCCGACAGGGCCCAGTAGAGCCCGACAGAGCCCGACAGAGCCCGACAGAGCCCGACAGGGCCCGACAGGGCCCAGTAGAGCCCGACAGAGCCCGACAGAGCCCGACAGAGCCCAGTAGAGCCCAGTAGAGCCCGACAGAGCCCGACACAGCCCGACAGAGCCCGACAGAGCCCGACAGGGCCCGACAGAGCCCGACAGGGCCCGACAGAGCCCGACAGAGCCCGACAGAGCCCGACAGGGCCCAGTAGAGCCCGACAGAGCCCGACAGAGCCCGACAGAGCCCGACAGGGACCGACAGAGCCCGACAGAGCCCGACAGGGCCCGACAGGGCCCGACAGAGCCCGACAGAGCCCGACAGGGCCCGACAGAGCCCGACAGAGCCCGACAGGGCACAGTAGAGCCCAGTAGAACCCGACAGAGCCCAGTAGAGCCCGACAGAGCCCGACAAAGCCCGACAGAGCCCGACAGGGCCCGACAGAGCCCGACAGGGCCCAGTAGAGCCCAACAGAGCCCGACAAAGCCCGACAGAGCCCGACAGAGCCCAGTAGAGCCCGACAGAGCCCGACAGAGCCCGACAGGGCCCGACAGAGCCCGACAGAGCCCAGTAGAGCCCGACAGAGCCCGACAGGGCCCGACAGAGCCCGACAGAGCCCAGTAGAGCCCAGTAGAGCCCGACAGAGCCCGACAGAGCCCGACAGAGCCCGACAGAGCCCGACAGGGCCCGACAGAGCCCGACAGGGCCCGACAGAGCCCGACAGGGCCCGACAGGGCCCAGTAGAGCCCGACAGAGCCCGACAGAGCCCGACAGGGCCCGACAGGGCCCGACAGAGCCCGACAGGGCCCGACAGGGCCCGACAGAGCCCAGTAGAGCCCGACAGAGCCCGACAGAGCCCGACAGAACCCGACAGAGCCCGACAGAGCCCAGCAGAGCCCGACAGAGCCCATCAGGGCCCGACAGGGCCCAGTAGAGCCCGAGAGAGCCCGACAGAGCCCGACAGAGCCCAGTAGAGCCCGACAGAGCCCGACAGGGCCCGACAGAGCCCGACAGAGCCCGACAGAGCCCAGTAGAGCCCGACAGAGCCCGTCAGGGCCCGACAGGGCCCGACAGGGCCCAGTAGAGCCCGACAGAGCCCGACAGAGCCCAGTAGAGCCCAGTAGAGCCCGACAGAGCCCGACAGAGCCCGACAGAGCCCGACAGGGCCCGACAGAGCCCGACAGAGCCCGACAGGGCCCAGTAGAGCCCGACAGAGCCCGACAGAGCCCGACAGAGCCCGACAGAGCCCTACAGAGCCCGACAGCGCCCGACAGGGCCCAGTAGAGCCCGACAGAGCCCGACAGAGCCCGACAGAGCCCGACAGGGCCCAACAGAGCCCGACAGAGCCCGACAGGGCCCGACAGGGCCCAGTAGAGCCCGACAGAGCCCAACAGGGCCCGACAGAGCCCGACAGAGCCCGACAGAGCCCGACAGGGCCCAGTAGAGCCCGACAGAGCCCGACAGAGCCCGACAGAGCCCGACAGGTCCCAGTAGAGCCCGACAGAGCCCGACAGAGCCCGACAGAGCCCGACAGAGCCCAGTAGAGCCCGACAGAGCCCGACAGAGCCCGACAGAGCCCGACAGGGCCCGACAGGGCCCGACAGAGCCCGACAGAGCCCGACAGAGCCCGACAGGGCCCAGTAGAGCCCGACAGAGCCCGACAGAGCCCGACAGAGACCAGTAGAGCCCGACAGAGCCCGACAGATCCCGACAGGGCCCGACAGAGCCCGACAGAGCCCGACAGAGCCCAGTAGAGCCCAGTAGAGCCCGACAGAGCCCGACACAGCCCGACAGAGCCCGACAGAGCCCGACAGGGCCCGACAGAGCCCGACAGGGCCCGACAGAGCCCGACAGAGCCCGACAGAGCCCGACAGGGCCCAGTAGAGCCCGACAGAGCCCGACAGAGCCCGACAGAGCCCGACAGGGACCGACAGAGCCCGACAGAGCCCGACAGGGCCCGACAGGGCCCGACAGAGCCCGACAGAGCCCGACAGGGCCCGACAGAGCCTGACAGAGCCCGACAGGGCCCAGTAGAGCCCAGTAGAACCCGACAGAGCCCAGTAGAGCCCGACAGAGCCCGACAGAGCCCGACAGAGCCCGACAGGGCCCGACAGAGCCCGACAGAGCCCGACAGGGCCCGACAGAGCCCGACAGAGCCCGACAGAGCCCGACAGAGCCCGACAGAGCCTAGTAGAGCCCGACAGAGCCCGACAGAGCCCGACAGGGCCCGACAGAGCCCGACAGAGCCCAGTAGAGCCCGACAGAGCCCGTCAGGGCCCGACAGGGCCCGACAGGGCCCAGTAGAGCCCGACAGAGCCCGACAGAGCCCGACAGAGCCCGACAGGGCCCGACAGGGCCCGACAGAGCCCGCCAGGGCCCGACAGGGCCCAGAAGAGCCCGACAGAGCCCGACAGAGCCCGACAGAGCCCGACAGAACCCGACAGAGCCCGACAGAGCTCGACAGAGCCCGACAGGGCCCGACAGAGCCCGACAGAGCCCGACAGGGCCCGACAGGGCCCGACAGAGCCCGACAGGGCCCGACAGGGCCCAGTAGAGCCCGACAGAGCCCGACAGAGCCCGACAGAGCCCGACAGGGCCCGACAGGGCCCGACAGAGCCCAGTAGAGCCCGACAGAGCCCGACAGAGCCCGACAGAGCCCGACAGAACCCGACAGAGCCCGACAGAGCCCAGCAGAGCCCGACAGAGCCCGACAGGGCCCGACAGGGCCCAGTAGAGCCCGACAGAGCCCGACAGAGCCCAGTAGAGCCCAGTAGAGCCCGACAGAGCCCGACAGAGCCCGACAGAGCCCGACAGGGCCCGACAGAGCCCGACAGAGCCCGACAGGGCCCGACAGGGCCCAGTAGAGCCCGACAGAGCCCGACAGGGCCCGACAGAGTCCGACAGAGCCCGACAGGGCCCGACAGAGCCCGACAGAGCCCGACAGGACCCAGTAGAGCCCGACAGAGCCCGACAGAGCCCGACAGGGCCCGACAGAGCCCGACAGAGCCCGACAGGGCCCGACAGAGCCCGACAGAGCCCGACAGGGCACAGTAGAGCCCGACAGAGCCCGACAGAGCCCGACAGAGCCCGACAGGGACCGACAGAGCCCGACAGAGCCCGACAGGGCCCGACAGGGCCCGACAGAGCCCGACAGAGCCCGACAGGGCCCGACAGAGCCCGACAGAGCCCGACAGAGCCCGACAGAGCCCGACAGGGCCCAGTAGAGCCCAGTAGAACCCGACAGAGCCCAGTAGAGCCCGACAGAGCCCGACAGAGCCCGACAGAGCCCGACAGGGCCCGACAGAGCCCGACAGGGCCCAGTAGAGCCCAACAGAGCCCGACAAAGCCCGACAGAGCCCGACAGAGCCCAGTAGAGCCCGACAGAGCCCGACAGAGCCCGACAGAGCCCGACAGAGCCCAGTAGAGCCCGACAGAGCCCGACAGGGCCCGACAGAGCCCGACAGAGCCCAGTAGAGCCCAGTAGAGCCCGACAGAGCCCGACAGAGCCCGACAGAGCCCGACAGAGCCCGACAGGGCCCGACAGAGCCCGACAGGGCCCGACAGGGCCCGACAGAGCCCGACAGGGCCCGACAGGGCCCAGTAGAGCCCGACAGAGCCCGACAGAGCCCGACAGGGCCCGACAGGGCCCGACAGAGCCCGACAGGGCCCGACAGGGCCCGACAGAGCCCAGTAGAGCCCGACAGAGCCCGACAGAGCCCGACAGAAACCGACAGAGCCCGACAGAGCCCAGCAGAGCCCGACAGAGCCCATCAGGGCCCGACAGGGCCCAGTAGAGCCCGACAGAGCCCGACAGAGCCCGACAGAGCCCAGTAGAGCCCGACAGAGCCCGACAGGGCCCGACAGAGCCCGACAGAGCCCGACAGAGCCCGACAGGGCCCTGTAGAGCCCGACAGAGCCCGACAGAGCCCGACAGAGCCCGACAGAGCCCAGTAGAGCCCGACAGAGCCCGACAGAGCCCGACAGGGCCCGACAGGGCCCGACAGGGCCCGACAGAGCCCGACAGAGCCCGACAGGGCCCAGTAGAGCCCGACAGAGCCCGACAGAGCCCGACAGAGACCAGTAGAGCCCGACAGAGCCCGACAGAGCCCGACAGGGCCCGACAGAGCCCTGCAGAGCCCGACAGAGCCCAGTAGAGCCCAGTAGAGCCCGACAGAGCCCGACAGAGCCCGACAGGGCCCGACAGAGCCCGACAGAGCCCGACAGGGCCCGACAGAGCCCGACAGGGCCCGACAGAGCCCGACAGAGCCCGACAGAGCCCGACAGGGCCCCACAGAGCCCGAAAGAGCCCGACAGGGCCCAGTAGAGCCCGACAGAGCCCGACAGAGCCCGACAGAGCCCAGTAGAGCCCGACAGAGCCCGACAGAGCCCGACAGAGCCCGACAGGGCCCAGTAGAGCCCGACAGAGCCCGACAGAGCCCGACAGAGCCCGACAGAGCCCAGTAGAGCCCGACAGAGCCCGACAGAGCCCGACAGGGCCCGACAGGGCCCGACAGAGCCCGACAGAGCCCGACAGGGCCCGACAGGGCCCGACAGAGCCCAGTAGAGCCCGACAGAGCCCGACAGGGCCCGACAGGGCCCAGTAGAGCCCGACAGAGCCCGACAGGGCCCGACAGGGCCCGACAGAGCCCGACAGGGCCCGACAGAGCCCGACAGAGCCCGACAGGGCCCGACAGGGCCCAGTAGAGCCCGACAGAGCCCGACAGAGCCCGACAGAGCCCGACAGGGCCCGACAGAGCCCAGTAGAGCCCGACAGAGCCCGACAGAGCCCGACAGAGCCCGACAGAACCCGACAGAGCCCGACAGAGCCCAGCAGAGCCCGACAGAGCCCATCAGGGCCCGACAGGGCCCAGTAGAGCCCGACAGAGCCCGACAAAGCCCGACAGAGCCCGACAGAGCCCAGTAGAGCCCGACAGAGCCCGACAGGGCCCGACAGGGCCCGACAGGGCCCAGTAGAGCCCGACAGAGCCCGACAGAGCCCAGTAGAGCCCAGTAGAGCCCGACAGAGCCCGACAGAGCCCGACAGAGCCCGACAGGGCCCGACAGAGCTCGACAGAGCCCGACAGGGCCCGACAGGGCCCAGTAGAGCCCGACAGAGCCCGACAGGGCCCGACAGAGCCCGACAGAGCCCGACAGGGCCCGACAGAGCCCGACAGAGCCCGACAGGACCCAGTAGAGCCCGACAGAGCCCGACAGAGCCCGACAGAGCCCGACAGGGCCCGACAGAGCCCGACAGAGCCCGACAGGGCCCGACAGAGCCCGACAGGGCCCGACAGAGCCCGACAGAGCCCGACAGAGCCCGACAGGGCCCCACAGAGCCCGAAAGAGCCCGACAGGGCCCAGTAGAGCCCGACAGAGCCCGACAGAGCCCGACAGAGCCCAGTAGAGCCCGACAGAGCCCGACAGAGCCCGACAGAGCCCGACAGGGCCCAGTAGAGCCCGACAGAGCCCGACAGAGCACGACAGAGCCCGACAGAGCCCAGTAGAGCCCGACAGAGCCCGACAGAGCCCGACAGGGCCCGACAGGGCCCGACAGGGCCCGCCAGAGCCCGACAGAGCCCGACAGGGCCCGACAGGGCCCGACAGAGCCCAGTAGAGCCCGACAGAGCCCGACAGGGCCCGACAGGGCCCAGTAGAGCCCGACAGAGCCCGACAGGGCCCGACAGGGCCCGACAGAGCCCGACAGGGCCCGACAGAGCCCGACAGAGCCCGACAGGGCCCGACAGGGCCCAGTAGAGCCCGACAGAGCCCGACAGAGCCCGACAGAGCCCGACAGGGCCCGACAGGGCCCAGTAGAGCCCGACAGAGCCCGACAGAGCCCGACAGAGCCCAGTAGAGCCCAGTAGAGCCCGACAGAGCCCGACACAGCCCGACAGAGCCCGACAGAGCCCGACAGGGCCCGACAGAGCCCGACAGGGCCCGACAGAGCCCGACAGAGCCCGACAGAGCCCGACAGGGCCCAGTAGAGCCCGACAGAGCCCGACAGAGCCCGACAGAGCCCGACAGGGACCGACAGAGCCCGACAGAGCCCGACAGGGCCCGACAGGGCCCGACAGAGCCCGACAGAGCCCGACAGGGCCCGACAGAGCCCGACAGAGCCCTACAGAGCCCGACAGGGCACAGTAGAGCCCAGTAGAACCCGACAGAGCCCAGTAGAGCCCGACAGAGCCCGACAAAGCCCGACAGAGCCCGACAGGGCCCGACAGAGCCCGACAGGGCCCAGTAGAGCCCAACAGAGCCCGACAAAGCCCGACAGAGCCCGACAGAGCCCAGTAGAGCCCGACAGAGCCCGACAGAGCCCGACAGGGCCCGACAGAGCCCGACAGAGCCCAGTAGAGCCCGACAGAGCCCGACAGGGCCCGACAGAGCCCGACAGAGCCCAGTAGAGCCCAGTAGAGCCCGACAGAGCCCGACAGAGCCCGACAGAGCCCGACAGAGCCCGACAGGGCCCGACAGAGCCCGACAGGGCCCGACAGGGCCCGACAGAGCCCGACAGGGCCCGACAGGGCCCAGTAGAGCCCGACAGAGCCCGACAGAGCCCGACAGGGCCCGACAGGGCCCGACAGAGCCCGACAGTGCCCGACAGGGCCCGACAGAGCCCAGTAGAGCCCGACAGAGCCCGACAGAGCCCGACAGAACCCGACAGAACCCGACAGAGCCCGACAGAGCCCAGCAGAGCCCGACAGAGCCCATCAGGGCCCGACAGGGCCCAGTAGAGCCCGAGAGAGCCCGACAGAGCCCGACAGAGCCCAGTAGAGGCCGACAGAGCCTGACAGGGCCCGACAGAGCACGACAGAGCGCAGTAGAGCCCGACAGAGCCCGTCAGGGCCCGACAGGGCCCGACAGGGCCCAGTAGAGCCCGACAGAGCCCGACAGAGCCCAGTAGAGCCCAGTAGAGCCCGACAGAGCCCGACAGAGCCCGACAGAGCCCGACAGGGCCCGACAGAGCCCGACAGAGCCCGACAGGGCCCAGTAGAGCCCGACAGAGCCCGACAGAGCCCGACAGAGCCCGACAGAGCCCTACAGAGCCCGACAGCGCCCGACAGGGCCCAGTAGAGCCCGACAGAGCCCGACAGAGCCCGACAGAGCCCGACAGGGCCCAACAGAGCCCGACAGAGCCCGACAGGGCCCGACAGGGCCCAGTAGAGCCCGACAGAGCCCAACAGGGCCCGACAGAGCCCGACAGAGCCCGACAGAGCCCGACAGGGCCCAGTAGAGCCCGACAGAGCCCGACAGAGCCCGACAGAGCCCGACAGGGCCCGACAGAGTCCGACAGAGCCCGACAGAGCCCGACAGAGCCCGACAGGTCCCAGTAGAGCCCGACAGAGCCCGACAGAGCCCGACAGAGCCCGACAGAGCCCAGTAGAGCCCGACAGAGCCCGACAGAGCCCGACAGAGCCCGACAGGGCCCGACAGGGCCCGACAGAGCCCGACAGAGCCCGACAGAGCCCGACAGGGCCCAGTAGAGCCCGACAGAGCCCGACAGAGCCCGACAGAGACCAGTAGAGCCCGACAGAGCCCGACAGAGCCCGACAGGGCCCGACAGAGCCCGACAGAGCCCGACAGAGCCCAGTAGAGCCCAGTAGAGCCCGACAGAGCCCGACACAGCCCGACAGAGCCCGACAGAGCCCGACAGGGCCCGACAGAGCCCGACAGGGCCCGACAGAGCCCGACAGAGCCCGACAGAGCCCGACAGGGCCCAGTAGAGCCCGACAGAGCCCGACAGGGCCCGACAGAGCCTGACAGAGCCCGACAGGGCCCAGTAGAGCCCAGTAGAACCCGACAGAGCCCAGTAGAGCCCGACAGAGCCCGACAGAGCCCGACAGAGCCCGACAGGGCCCGACAGAGCCCGACAGAGCCCGACAGGGCCCGACAGAGCCCGACAGAGCCCGACAGAGCCCGACAGAGCCCGACAGAGCCCGACAGGGCCCGACAGAGCCTGACAGAGCCCGACAGGGCCCAGTAGAGCCCGACAGAGCCCGACAGGGCCCGACAGAGCCTGACAGAGCCCGACAGAGCCCAGTAGAACCCGACAGAGCCCAGTAGAGCCCGACAGAGCCCGACAGAGCCCGACAGAGCCCGACAGGGCCCGACAGAGCCCGACAGAGCCCGACAGGGCCCGACAGAGCCCGACAGAGCCCGACAGAGCCCAGTAGAGCCCGACAGAGCCCGACAGAGCCCGACAGGGCCCGACAGAGCCCGACAGAGCCCGACAGAGCCCAGTAGAGCCCGACAGAGCCCGACAGAGCCCGACAGGGCCCGACAGAGCCCGACAGAGCCCAGTAGAGCCCGACAGAGCCCGTCAGGGCCCGACAGGGCCCGACAGGGCCCAGTAGAGCCCGACAGAGCCCGACAGAGCCCGACAGAGCCCGACAGGGCCCGACAGGGCCCGACAGAGCCCGACAGGGCCCGACAGGGCCCAGAAGAGCCCGACAGAGCCCGACAGAGCCCGACAGAGCCCGACAGAACCCGACAGAGCCCGACAGAGCCCGACAGAGCCCGACAGGGACCGACAGAGCCCGACAGAGCCCGACAGGGCCCGACAGGGCCCGACAGAGCCCGACAGGGCCCGACAGGGCCCAGTAGAGCCCGACAGAGCCCGACAGAGCCCGACAGAGCCCGACAGGGCCCGACAGGGCCCGACAGAGCCCAGTAGAGCCCGACAGAGCCCGACAGAGCCCGACAGAGCCCGACAGAACCCGACAGAGCCCGACAGAGCCCAGCAGAGCCCGACAGAGCCCGACAGGGCCCGACAGGGCCCGACAGGGCCCAGTAGAGCCCGACAGAGCCCGACAGAGCCCAGTAGAGCCCAGTAGAGCCCGACAGAGCCCGACAGAGCCCGACAGAGCCCGACAGGGCCCGACAGAGCCCGACAGAGCCCGACAGGGCCCGACAGGGCCCAGTAGAGCCCGACAGAGCCCGACAGGGCCCGACAGAGCCCGACAGAGCCCGACAGGGCCCGACAGAGCCCGACAGAGCCCGACAGGACCCAGTAGAGCCCGACAGAGCCCGACAGAGCCCGACAGGGCCCGACAGAGCCCGACAGAGCCCGACAGGGCCCGACAGAGCCCGACAGGGCCCGACAGAGCCCGACAGAGCCCGACAGAGCCCGACAGAGCCCGACAGGGCACAGTAGAGCCCGACAGAGCCCGACAGAGCCCGACAGAGCCCGACAGGGCCCGACAGAGCCCGACAGAGCCCGACAGGGCCCGACAGGGCCCGACAGAGCCCGACAGGGCCCGACAGAGCCCGACAGAGCCCGACAGAGCCCGACAGAGCCCGACAGGGCCCAGTAGAGCCCAGTAGAACCCGACAGAGCCCAGTAGAGCCCGACAGAGCCCGACAGAGCCCGACAGAGCCCGACAGGGCCCGACAGAGCCCGACAGGGCCCAGTAGAGCCCAACAGAGCCCGACAAAGCCCGACAGAGCCCGACAGAGCCCAGTAGAGCCCGACAGAGCCCGACAGAGCCCGACAGAGCCCGACAGAGCCCAGTAGAGCCCGACAGAGCCCGACAGGACCCGACAGAGCCCGACAGAGCCCAGTAGAGCCCAGTAGAGCCCGACAGAGCCCGACAGAGCCCGACAGAGCCCGACAGAGCCCGACAGGGCCCGACAGAGCCCGACAGGGCCCGACAGGGCCCGACAGAGCCCGACAGGGCCCGACAGGGCCCAGTAGAGCCCGACAGAGCCCGACAGAGCCCGACAGGGCCCGACAGGGCCCGACAGAGCCCGACAGGGCCCGACAGGGCCCGACAGAGCCCAGTAGAGCCCGACAGAGCCCGACAGAGCCCGACAGAACCCGACAGAGCCCGACAGAGCCCAGCAGAGCCCGACAGAGCCCATCAGGGCCCGACAGGGCCCAGTAGAGCCCGACAGAGCCCGACAGAGCCCGACAGAGCCCAGTAGAGCCCGACAGAGCCCGACAGGGCCCGACAGAGCCCGACAGAGCCCGACAGAGCCCGACAGGGCCCAGTAGAGCCCGACAGAGCCCGACAGAGCCCGACAGAGCCCGACAGAGCCCAGTAGAGCCCGACAGAGCCCGACAGAGCCCGACAGGGCCCGACAGGGCCCGACAGGGCCCGACAGAGCCCGACAGAGCCCGACAGGGCCCAGTAGAGCCCGACAGAGCCCGACAGAGCCCGACAGAGACCAGTAGCGCCCGACAGAGCCCGACAGAGCCCGACAGGGCCCGACAGAGCCCGACAGAGCCCGACAGAGCCCAGTA
Organism: Caloenas nicobarica; assembly: GCF_036013445.1. NCBI lineage: Eukaryota > Metazoa > Chordata > Aves > Columbiformes > Columbidae > Caloenas > Caloenas nicobarica. The sequence goes on from NW_027017364.1 coordinate 112,620, forward strand.
GAGCCCAGTAGAGCCCGACAGAGCCCGACACAGCCCGACAGAGCCCGACAGAGCCCGACAGGGACCGACAGAGCCCGACAGGGCCCGACAGAGCCCGACAGAGCCCGACAGAGCCCGACAGGGCCGAGTAGAGCCCGACAGAGCCCGACAGAGCCCGACAGAGCCCGACAGGGACCGACAGAGCCCGACAGGGACCGACAGAACCCGACAGAGCCCGACAGGGCCCGACAGGGCCCGACAGAGCCCGACAGAGCCCGACAGGGCCCGACAGAGCCCGACAGAGCCCGACAGAGCCCGACAGGGCCCAGTAGAGCCCGACAGAGCCCGACAGAGCCCGACAGGGCCCGACAGGGCCCGACAGAGCCCGACAGGGCCCGACAGAGCCCGTCAGGGCCCGACAGGGCCCGACAGGGCCCAGTAGAGCCCGACATAGCCCGACAGAGCCCAGTAGAGCCCAGTAGAGCCCGACAGAGCCCGACAGAGCCCGACAGAGCCCGACAGGGCCCGACAGAGCCCGACAGAGCCCGACAGGGCCCGACAGGGCCCGACAGAGCCCGACAGAGCCCGACAGGGCCCGACAGAGCCCGACAGAGCCCGACAGAGCCCGACAGGGCCCAGTAGAGCCCAGTAGAACCCGACAGAGCCCAGTAGAGCCCGACAGAGCCCGACAGAGCCCGACAGAGCCCGACAGGGCCCGACAGAGCCCGACAGAGCCCGACAGGGCCCGACAGAGCCCGACAGAGCCCGACAGAGCCCAGTAGAGCCCGACAGAGCCCGACAGAGCCCGACAGGGCCCGACAGAGCCCGACAGAGCCCAGTAGAGCCCGACAGAGCCCGTCAGGGCCCGACAGGGCCCGACAGGGCCCAGTAGAGCCCGACAGAGCCCGACAGAGCCCAGTAGAGCCCAGTAGAGCCCGACAGAGCCCGACAGAGCCCGACAGAGCCCGACAGAGCCCGACAGGGCCCGACAGAGCCCGACAGAGCCCGACAGGGCCCGACAGGGCCCGACAGAGCCCGACAGGGCCCGACAGGGCCCAGTAGAGCCCGACAGAGCCCGACAGAGCCCGACAGAGCCCGACAGGGCCCGACAGGGCCCGACAGAGCCCAGTAGAGCCCGACAGAGCCCGACAGAGCCCGACAGAGCCCGACAGAACCCGACAGAGCCCGACAGAGCCCAGCAGAGCCCGACAGAGCCCATCAGGGCCCGACAGGGCCCAGTAGAGCCCGACAGAGCCCGACAAAGCCCGACAGAGCCCGACAGAGCCCAGTAGAGCCCGACAGAGCCCGACAGGGCCCGACAGGGCCCGACAGGGCCCAGTAGAGCCCGACAGAGCCCGACAGAGCCCAGTAGAGCCCAGTAGAGCCCGACAGAGCCCGACAGAGCCCGACAGAGCCCGACAGGGCCCGACAGAGCCCGACAGAGCCCGACAGGGCCCGACAGGGCCCAGTAGAGCCCGACAGAGCCCGACAGGGCCCGACAGAGCCCGACAGAGCCCGACAGGGCCCGACAGAGCCCGACAGAGCCCGACAGGACCCAGTAGAGCCCGACAGAGCCCGACAGAGCCCGACAGAGCCCGATAGGGCCCGACAGAGCCCGACAGAGCCCGACAGGGCCCGACAGAGCCCGACAGGGCCCGACAGAGCCCGACAGAGCCCGACAGAGCCCGACAGGGCCCCACAGAGCCCGAAAGAGCCCGACAGGGCCCAGTAGAGCCCGACAGAGCCCGACAGAGCCCGACAGAGCCCAGTAGAGCCCGACAGAGCCCGACAGAGCCCGACAGAGCCCGACAGGGACCGACAGAGCCCGACAGGGACCGACAGAACCCGACAGAGCCCGACAGGGCCCGACAGGGCCCGACAGAGCCCGACAGAGCCCGACAGGGCCCGACAGAGCCCGACAGAGCCCGACAGAGCCCGACAGGGCCCAGTAGAGCCCGACAGAGCCCGACAGAGCCCGACAGGGCCCGACAGGGCCCGACAGAGCCCGACAGGGCCCGACAGAGCCCGTCAGGGCCCGACAGGGCCCGACAGGGCCCAGTAGAGCCCGACATAGCCCGACAGAGCCCAGTAGAGCCCAGTAGAGCCCGACAGAGCCCGACAGAGCCCGACAGAGCCCGACAGGGCCCGACAGAGCCCGACAGAGCCCGACAGGGCCCGACAGGGCCCGACAGAGCCCGACAGAGCCCGACAGGGCCCGACAGAGCCCGACAGAGCCCGACAGAGCCCGACAGGGCCCAGTAGAGCCCAGTAGAACCCGACAGAGCCCAGTAGAGCCCGACAGAGCCCGACAGAGCCCGACAGAGCCCGACAGGGCCCGACAGAGCCCGACAGAGCCCGACAGGGCCCGACAGAGCCCGACAGAGCCCGACAGAGCCCAGTAGAGCCCGACAGAGCCCGACAGAGCCCGACAGGGCCCGACAGAGCCCGACAGAGCCCAGTAGAGCCCGACAGAGCCCATCAGGGCCCGACAGGGCCCGACAGGGCCCAGTAGAGCCCGACAGAGCCCGACAGAGCCCAGTAGAGCCCAGTAGAGCCCGACAGAGCCCGACAGAGCCCGACAGAGCCCGACAGAGCCCGACAGGGCCCGACAGAGCCCGACAGAGCCCGACAGGGCCCGACAGGGCCCGACAGAGCCCGACAGGGCCCGACAGGGCCCAGTAGAGCCCGACAGAGCCCGACAGAGCCCGACAGAGCCCGACAGGGCCCGACAGGGCCCGACAGAGCCCAGTAGAGCCCGACAGAGCCCGACAGAGCCCGACAGAGCCCGACAGAACCCGACAGAGCCCGACAGAGCCCAGCAGAGCCCGACAGAGCCCATCAGGGCCCGACAGGGCCCAGTAGAGCCCGACAGAGCCCGACAAAGCCCGACAGAGCCCGACAGAGCCCAGTAGAGCCCGACAGAGCCCGACAGGGCCCGACAGGGCCCGACAGGGCCCAGTAGAGCCCGACAGAGCCCGACAGAGCCCAGTAGAGCCCAGTAGAGCCCGACAGAGCCCGACAGAGCCCGACAGAGCCCGACAGGGCCCGACAGAGCCCGACAGAGCCCGACAGGGCCCGACAGGGCCCAGTAGAGCCCGACAGAGCCCGACAGGGCCCGACAGGGCCCAGTAGAGCCCGACAGAGCCCGACAGGGCCCGACAGAGCCCGACAGAGCCCGACAGGGTCCGACAGAGCCCGACAGAGCCCGACAGGACCCAGTAGAGCCCGACAGAGCCCGACAGAGCCCGACAGAGCCCGATAGGGCCCGACAGAGCCCGACAGAGCCCGACAGGGCCCGACAGAGCCCGACAGGGCCCGACAGAGCCCGACAGAGCCCGACAGAGCCCGACAGGGCCCCACAGAGCCCGAAAGAGCCCGACAGGGCCCAGTAGAGCCCGACAGAGCCCGACAGAGCCCGACAGAGCCCAGTAGAGCCCGACAGAGCCCGACAGAGCCCGACAGAGCCCGACAGGGCCCAGTAGAGCCCGACAGAGCCCGACAGAGCCCGACAGAGCCCAGTAGAGCCCGACAGAGCCCGACAGAGCCCGACAGGGCCCGACAGGGCCCGACAGAGCCCGACAGAGCCCGACAGGGCCCGACAGGGCCCGACAGAGCCCAGTAGAGCCCGACAGAGCCCGACAGGGCCCGACAGGGCCCAGTAGAGCCCGACAGAGCCCGACAGAGCCCGACAGAGCCCGACAGGGCCCGACAGGGCCCAGTAGAGCCCGACAGAGCCCGACAGAGCCCGACAGAGCCCAGTAGAGCCCAGTAGAGCCCGACAGAGCCCGACACAGCCCGACAGAGCCCGACAGAGCCCGACAGGGCCCGACAGAGCCCGACAGGGCCCGACAGAGCCCGACAGAGCCCGACAGAGCCCGACAGGGCCCAGTAGAGACCGACAGAGCCCGACAGAGCCCGACAGAGCCCGACAGGGACCGACAGAGCCCGACAGAGCCCGACAGGGCCCGACAGGGCCCGACAGAGCCCGACAGGGCCCGACAGAGCCCGACAGGGCCCAGTAGAGCCCAGTAGAACCCGACAGATCACAGTAGAGCCCGACAGAGCCCGACAGAGCCCGACAGGGCCCGACAGAGCCCGACAGGGCCCAGTAGAGCCCAACAGAGCCCGACAAAGCCCGACAGAGCCCGACAGAGCCCAGTAGAGCCCGACAGAGCCCGACAGAGCCCGACAGAGCCCGACAGAGCCCGACAGAGCCCAGTAGAGCCCGACAGAGCCCGACAGGGCCCGACAGAGCCCGACAGAGCCCAGTAGAGCCCAGTAGAGCCCGACAGAGCCCGACAGAGCCCGACAGAGCCCGACAGAGCCCGACAGGGCCCGACAGAGCCCGACAGGGCCCGACAGGGCCCGACAGAGCCCGACAGGGCCCGACAGGGCCCAGTAGAGCCCGACAGAGCCCGACAGAGCCCGACAGAGCCCGACAGGGCCCAACAGAGCCCGACAGAGCCCGACAGGGCCCGACAGGGCCCAGTAGAGCCCGACAGAGCCCAACAGGGCCCGACAGAGCCCGACAGAGCCCGACAGAGCCCGACAGGGCCCAGTAGAGCCCGACAGAGCCCGACAGAGCCCGACAGAGCCCGACAGGGCCCGACAGAGTCCGACAGAGCCCGACAGAGCCCGACAGAGCCCGACAGGTCCCAGTAGAGCCCGACAGAGCCCGACAGAGCCCGACAGAGCCCGACAGAGCCCAGTAGAGCCCGACAGAGCCCGACAGAGCCCGACAGAGCCCGACAGGGCCCGACAGGGCCCGACAGAGCCCGACAGAGCCCGACAGAGCCCGACAGGGCCCAGTAGAGCCCGACAGAGCCCGACAGAGCCCGACAGAGACCAGTAGAGCCCGACAGAGCCCGACAGAGCCCGACAGGGCCCGACAGAGCCCGACAGAGCCCGACAGAGCCCAGTAGAGCCCAGTAGAGCCCGACAGAGCCCGACACAGCCCGACAGAGCCCGACAGAGCCCGACAGGGCCCGACAGAGCCCGACAGGGCCCGACAGAGCCCGACAGAGCCCGACAGAGCCCGACAGGGCCCAGTAGAGCCCGACAGAGCCCGACAGGGCCCGACAGAGCCTGACAGAGCCCGACAGGGCCCAGTAGAGCCCAGTAGAACCCGACAGAGCCCAGTAGAGCCCGACAGAGCCCGACAGAGCCCGACAGAGCCCGACAGGGCCCGACAGAGCCCGACAGAGCCCGACAGGGCCCGACAGAGCCCGACAGAGCCCGACAGAGCCCGACAGAGCCCGACAGAGCCCGACAGGGCCCGACAGAGCCTGACAGAGCCCGACAGGGCCCAGTAGAGCCCGACAGAGCCCGACAGGGCCCGACAGAGCCTGACAGAGCCCGACAGAGCCCAGTAGAACCCGACAGAGCCCAGTAGAGCCCGACAGAGCCCGACAGAGCCCGACAGAGCCCGACAGGGCCCGACAGAGCCCGACAGAGCCCGACAGGGCCCGACAGAGCCCGACAGAGCCCGACAGAGCCCAGTAGAGCCCGACAGAGCCCGACAGAGCCCGACAGGGCCCGACAGAGCCCGACAGAGCCCGACAGAGCCCCAGTAGAGCCCGACAGAGCCCGACAGAGCCCGACAGGGCCCGACAGAGCCCGACAGAGCCCAGTAGAGCCCGACAGAGCCCGTCAGGGCCCGACAGGGCCCGACAGGGCCCAGTAGAGGCCGACAGAGCCCGACAGAGCCCGACAGAGCCCGACAGGGCCCGACCAGGGCCCGACAGAGCCCGACAGGGCCCGACAGGGCCCAGAAGAGCCCGACAGAGCCCGACAGAGCCCGACAGAGCCCGACAGAACCCGACAGAGCCCGACAGAGCCCGACAGAGCCCGACAGGGACGACAGAGCCCGACAGAGCCCGACAGGGCCCGACAGGGCCCGACAGAGCCCGACAGGGCCCGACAGGGCCCAGTAGAGGCCCGACAGAGCCCGACAGAGCCCGACAGAGCCCGACAGGGCCCGACAGGGCCCGACAGAGCCCAGTAGAGCCCGACAGAGCCCGACAGAGCCCGACAGAGCCCGACAGAACCCGACAGAGCCCGACAGAGCCCAGCAGAGCCCGACAGAGCCCGACAGGGCCCGACAGGGCCCGACAGGGCCCAGTAGAGCCCGACAGAGCCCGACAGAGCCCAGTAGAGCCCAGTAGAGCCCGACAGAGCCCGACAGAGCCCGACAGAGCCCCGACAGGGCCCGACAGAGCCCGACAGAGCCCGACAGGGCCCGACAGGGCCCAGTAGAGCCCGACAGAGCCCGACAGGGCCCGACAGAGCCCGACAGAGCCCGACAGGGCCCGACAGAGCCCGACAGAGCCCGACAGGACCCAGTAGAGCCCGACAGAGCCCGACAGAGCCCGACAGGGCCCGACAGAGCCCGACAGAGCCCGACAGGGCCCGACAGAGCCCGACAGGGCCCGACAGAGCCCGACAGAGCCCGACAGAGCCCGACAGAGCCCGACAGGGCACAGTAGAGCCCGACAGAGCCCGACAGAGCCCGACAGAGCCCGACAGGGACCGACAGAGCCCGACAGAGCCCGACAGGGCCCGACAGGGCCCGACAGAGCCCGACAGGGCCCGACAGAGCCCGACAGAGCCCGACAGAGCCCGACAGAGCCCGACAGGGCCCAGTAGAGCCCAGTAGAACCCGACAGAGCCCAGTAGAGCCCGACAGAGCCCGACAGAGCCCGACAGAGCCCGACAGGGCCCGACAGAGCCCGACAGGGCCCAGTAGAGCCCAACAGAGCCCGACAAAGCCCGACAGAGCCCGACAGAGCCCAGTAGAGCCCGACAGAGCCCGACAGAGCCCGACAGAGCCCGACAGAGCCCAGTAGAGCCCGACAGAGCCCGACAGGACCCGACAGAGCCCGACAGAGCCCAGTAGAGCCCAGTAGAGCCCGACAGAGCCCGACAGAGCCCGACAGAGCCCCAGGTTGAAGCGACAGAGCCCGACAGGGCCCGACAGAGCCCGACAGGGCCCGACAGGGCCCGACAGAGCCCGACAGGGCCGACAGAGCCCCGACAGGGCCCAGTAGAGCCCGACAGAGCCCGACAGAGCCCGACAGGGCCCGACAGGGCCCGACAGAGCCCGACAGGGCCCGACAGGGCCCGACAGAGCCCAGTAGAGCCCGACAGAGCCCGACAGAGCCCGACAGAACCCGACAGAGCCCGACAGAGCCCAGCAGAGCCCGACAGAGCCCATCAGGGCCCGACAGGGCCCAGTAGAGCCCGACAGAGCCCGACAGAGCCCGACAGAGCCCAGTAGAGCCCGACAGAGCCCGACAGGACGACAGCCCGACAGAGCCCGACAGAGCCGACAGAGCCCGACAGGGCCCAGTAGAGCCCGACAGAGCCCGACAGAGCCCGACAGAGCCCGACAGAGCCCAGTAGAGCCCGACAGAGCCCGACAGAGCCCGACAGGGCCCGACAGGGCCCGACAGGGCCCGACAGAGCCCGACAGAGCCCGACAGGGCCCAGTAGAGCCCGACAGAGCCCGACAGAGCCCGACAGAGACCAGTAGCGCCCGACAGAGCCCGACAGAGCCCGACAGGCCCGACAGGGCCCGACAGAGCCCGACAGAGCCCAGTAGAGCCCAGTAGAGCCCGACAGAGCCCGACACAGCCCGACAGAGCCCGACAGAGCCCGACAGGGACCGACAGAGCCCGACAGGGCCCGACAGAGCCCGACAGAGCCCGACAGAGCCCGACAGGGCCGAGTAGAGCCCGACAGAGCCCGACAGAGCCCGACAGAGCCCGACAGGGACCGACGAGCCCGACAGGGACCGACAGAACCCGACAGAGCCCGACAGGGCCCGACAGGGCCCGACAGAGCCCGACAGAGCCCGACAGGGCCCGACAGAGCCCGACAGAGCCCGACAGAGCCCGACAGGCCCAGTAGAGCCGACAGAGCCCGACAGAGCCCGACAGGGCCCGAAGGCCCGACAGAGCCCGACAGGGCCCGACAGAGCCCGTCAGGCCCGACAGGGCCCGACAGGGCCAGTAGAGCCCGACATAGCCCGACAGAGCCCAGTAGAGCCCAGTAGAGCCCGACAGAGCCCGACAGAGCCCGACAGAGCCCGACAGGGCCCGACAGAGCCCGACAGAGCCCGACAGGGCCCGACAGGGCCCGACAGAGCCCGACAGAGCCCGACAGGGCCCGCAGAGCCCGACAGAGCCCGACAGAGCCCGACAGGGCCCAGTAGAGCCCAGTAGAACCCGACAAGAGCCCAGTAGACCCGACAGAGCCCGACAGAGCCCGACAGGCCCGACAGAGGCCCGACAGAGCCCGACAGAGCCCGACAGGGCCCGACAGAGCCCGACAGAGCCCGACAGAGCCCAGTAGAGCCCGACAGAGCCCGACAGAGCCCAGACCAGGCCCTACAGAGCCCGACAGAGCCCAGTAGAGCCCGACAGAGCCCGTCAGGGCCCGCCCGACAGGGCCCGACAGGCCCAGTAGAGCCCGACAGAGCCCGACAGAGCCCAGTAGAGCCCAGTAGAGCCCGACAGAGCCCGACAGAGCCCGACAGAGCCCGACAGAGCCCGACAGGGCCCGACAGAGCCCGACAGAGCCCGACAGGGCCCGACAGGGCCCGACAGAGCCCGACAGGGCCCGACAGGGCCCAGTAGAGCCCGACAGAGCCCGACAGAGCCCGACAGAGCCCGACAGAGGCCACAGGGCCCGACAGAGGCCAGTAGAGCCCGACAGAGCCCGACAGAGCCCGACAGAGCCCGACAGAACCCGACAGAGCCCGACAGAGCCCAGCAGAGCCCGACAGAGCC